>NW_007728623.1:193770-199103 GCF_000696425.1 Galeopterus variegatus | reverse complement strand
AAAGAAAGAAAGAAAGAAAGAAAGAAAGAAAGAAAGAAAGAAAGAAAGAAAGAAAACATACTTGAGACAACTAGTGTAAATGAAACAGGATTACTACTAGGCTTTTAACTTTTATTCTTCATTAAATTTAGAATCTAAAGTATGGAAAAACTCATTAAAAGTCACATTGAGGAAAACTAAGAAACAGAATATTTCACTCAGATACCCATTTCCCATTTGTTTACTTGTTTTTATTTATTTTATTTATTTATTTATTTTTGACCGGTAAGGGGATCGCAACCCTCTGCACAGTGTGGTCTGCCCAGCCATCCCTATATAGGACCCAAACCCACGGCCTCAGCGCCACCAGCACTGCAGTCTCCCAACAGAGCCACGGGGCCGGCCCTTGTTTTTATAAAAGATAGATTTAGGTACTAAGAAATGGAGAGACATTTTGATTAATGAGTTTTGAAAATAATTCATTAATGTTATAATATGGAAAAATTTACTGGAAAAACCAAGCAAATAAAATAACTATAATCCAGAGATAGTTCCTTGGTCACCTGCTATGGAAGAAAATATGAGGCTTTGTTATTTATTTATTTATTTTTGACCGGTAAGGGGATCGCAACCCTCTGCACAGTGTGGTCTGCACCACGCTCAGCCAGTGAGTGCACCACACCGGCCATCCCTATATAGGACCCAAACCCACGGCCTCAGCGCCACCAGCACTGCACTCTCCCAACAGAGCCACGGGGCCGGCCCTTGTTTTTATAAAAGATAGATTTAGGTACTAAGAAATGGAGAGACATTTTGATTAATGAGTTTTGAAAATAATTCATTAATGTTATAATATGGAAAAAGTTACTGGAAAAACCAAGCAAATAAAATAACTATAATCCAGAGATAGTTCCTTGGTCACCTGCTATGGAAGAAAATATGAGGCTTTGAAGGGAATACTAGATCAAAGACAAAACTTCTGTCCTTGGATTTAAAGTCTCATTGATCTAACTACACTATCTATTTGGCTTAATTTGTATTTTAAGCTTAGAACAGTAGAGCTGGAAGGGCCTTTGAAATAACTCAGTCCGTCTACTTGTTTGAGAAACCAATCACATAAAAAATTTAAATATAATCAACAGATATTTTCTTAACTACTTACAATTTTTAAGAAAGTATATGATGCTCCTTAGGAAATGTGAATCTAAGATATGGTTTGTGCCTTTGGACTCAACCTAATTGATCTTTCTGAAAACAGGCATTTATTTGTCTTAGTTTCTATTTTAACCATAAAATATTAAAGCTGGAAGGGGCCTTACAAGCAACCCTGTTCAACTCTCATTTTTACAGCTGAAAGAACTGTGACCAGGAGATGTTAAGTGACTTGCCCATGCTTATATATTTAGTCAGTGACAGCTGTCTCCATGCTTCCAATCCAGCAATCTCAATACTAAATCTTGCTTTATTTGTCATATGTACAAAGTATAAATACATGTAAGTGACATTAATAGAAAAATAAAGCAAACATTCTATGGCTTTAACTTCTCTCATACTGTTATAAACTGATTTAGGAAGAACATCCCAATAATTCATAACATTTCCAACGCTATGCTCACTGAGGTTTACATGCACATTCTCACTCTCCCTACATATTTTTTTCATTATTGTAGGACTTCACAAATTTAGAAATTGTCATCCTTCAACTCAGGCATGGACTGGTTTACCACTGCATTATTTATGAAGGAAAAGTTTTGCTAAAGAGATTAATAAGGAAGAATATCTAAAATTCTTACACAGTTCAGGGAAGAAAAGGTTTTGGCCTTGGGCACTTTTAGAACTACCATTTACATGCAAGTCAAATATTCCGGCCTCACCAGATTTTGACTACAAGTTAAGGTCACGTTTACTTTAATAGCTAAATTGCCATGGCTTCAAGCCATGGTTTATAGCTGGAAATTATTTCAAGCGTTTTTTGCTCTGAGAGTTCTCCAAGGTGCTTTCTCACATAGGCCAGGAATAGGTTCCTCGGGTTCTGGTTCCTCCTCTTGCCCCCACACTGCTTCCTCTATGTTGGTCCTCTTCATAAGATCACAGCTGCCTTCCACATGGGAGAACCACCACTACCTCCACTCAGGACCTGGGGAAGAGGTCGCTGCTCTCCCCTTTCTCACTCCCTTCCATATGTGTGGCACATCTATTGCCTAACTCTGCACAGCACAACAGAACTGCAGATATATGTTTTATCATGACTTTACAGAGATTTTAGTAATAAGAGAAGAGACATCATACAAAATAACTACTATTATAAGAGTGAACAGTCACAAGGCTGTCACTTGGCTTGCATGGCAGGGCTAATTTATCCCATGCCACCAGGAATGCTCCAGGAATCTTTAGGACTCAAAGCCTAGGCCAAATTGTCAGAAGGTCCTACAGAAAATAGAATAGTTTTTCTTCAGCCAACTGAAGGTCTACTTTCAGAATCTTTGTTTCTCCTTCCAAGATAATTTTTACTAGCTACCTGGTCTTCAGGATTTTATAGACCCTGTGTATTTTAAGTCACGAAACAGAATATATAAACTGTCTTTCTACTATTCTCCCAAGTGGTACCTGAAGATTTTTTTCTAAGTCTAGCCAACAGTTCTGGTTATTGGCAAGTCTTCCCAAATTCTATCATTGAGGATACATTAAGGTTTTCAGTGAGATGAATTGGGTTCTTTTGTGTCTTTGTTGCTAGTTTAGTGGAAATTTGGAAAATACTGGTCTCTCCTCAAATAGCTATATATTATATTACATTTATATTAGTCAGGGTTCTCCAGAGAGAAACAATAGGATATAGATGATATATGGATAGATATATAGACAGACAGACTGATAGACAGATAGATAGATAGATGAGAGAGGATTTATTATGGTAATTGGCTCACATGACTATGGAGGCTGAGAAGTCCCACAACAGGCTATCTGCAAGCTGGAGAACCAAGGATACTGGTAGTTTGGCTCAGTCTAAGTCCTAAAACCTCAGAATCAGGGAAGCTGATGGTGTAATTCAGTTGAAGCCAAAAGCTCGAGAACCTGGGGTCCACTGGTGCAAATCTCAGAGTCCAAAGGCTGGAGAAACTGGAGCTCTGATGTCCAAGAACAGGAGAAGAAGGGTGTCCTGGCTCCAGGAGAGAGTGTGCAAATTCACCTTTCCTCTGCCTTTTTGTTCTCTCTGGACGGCCAGCCAATGGATGGTGCCCACCCACATTGAAGGTGGATCTTCCCCACTCGGTCCACTGACTTGAACACCAGTCTTCACTGGAAACATCCACACAGACACATCCAGAAATAATTCTTTACCAGTTCTCTAGGTATTGCTTAATCCAGTCAAGTTGACACCTAAAATAAACCATGACAACATTCTAGCCAGGTACCTAAAAGGCTACAAAGTTGAGATGATAACGTTAAGCTTTGTTATATGTTCTCTTCGGAGTACAGCAGAATTTCCCTATTATTGGGATAAAGACTTCTCTGAAACAGAGAGTCACGTAAAATTAGATACTGAAAAAAAAAAATCAGTAATATAGAAGAAAAACTTGAGAAGCTCTGAGAAGGAAGAGGAAAAAGAACACATTATATAATAAATAAGAAAATATAGAAAATAAAAATCCAAACACTAACATTTAGCTAGTAAGTCTTCCAATTAAAAACAAACAAACCTTTTAAAAGAATACAGGAACGACAGTTAAAGATAATATTCCTGGGCTGAAAAGATTTTTTTTCCCCCTACAATATGGTGACCCATTTTTGAAATAGAGACTGTCATCTACCTTGACATAAGCTGGAAAATTTCTAGAGAAAAATTAATTAAAATTTCAATAAGAAACTTGGAAAGAAAGACAAAATACCTTCAAAGAAACAGACCGCCCTCAGACTTTTGATATTCAGTGGCAGAAGACAGTGAGTGTGATCCATAGAGTTGTTTTTGTTCAGGGATAGATTCACAACATAAAAATACTACACTAGACCAATTTTCTTTATTTTTAAAAAATACTTGGTTTTTGTTTTGTGAAGGAGATTGATATTCTTAAGAAAGATCTCAGAAAATATACCTCCCATTCACTTTTTATACAAAAACTGGTGCGATGACTGATTTTTAAAATAATGCAAAATTAGCTCTAGCATTAGGAAGCCGTAAAATGACTGGTTTGAGCACTGAAAGCAGTGAAATATTTGCAAATATAAGCAACAATTACAAAACTAAATGCAAATGTAAAATAGTATTCCTGAAAAAAATATATGTGGCAAAATAATTCAATGATGACATGATTTTAAAACCCAAGAAGTAGACTGTAGGAAGAATGTTTACCGACTTGTAAAAAGGTAAGGAAATTGGGGATCAAATCTGAAGAGAAGGGAGGAAACCAGAGCCATAATTGAGCCCCAAAGCTCTCAAATACATTATACCTACCCTGAGGGCATTACCAATGTCAGATATCTAAAGCCTTGGGTTTAAAATCTCTGCAAGATACAGGAGATGGGGGCCTTGGATCCACATAAAGTGAGCAGCTGGAAGCATAAGGCAAGGACCTCTAGTAAAGTACGTCATACTTTACTATACACACACACTCTGCCCATCCAGCCTGGGCTTTGGTGAGGAGGGAGAAGACTCCCCTTAGAATTCAAACATCGACTTAAACATCTTTGAATTTGGAGTTCAAATTTACACTATCTGTATAGTATTTTAACCCCTGGATCTCCTGGCAGAATGGACACAAATCCTCTCTCGAGGATTGTACCTTCAACCCAGGTGTCACAGGATTCTCACAGATTAAGATCAACTGAACATGCGCTCACAGGGAAAAATTACAAAACACACGAGGGAACAAGCCAGTGAGAGAGAGCAGAAACAAGCAGCCCCAGAATGAGGGACCCCTCCCCCATCAGATGTTGGAATTTTCATACAGAGAATGTACAACAAATCTGTTTAAAATATTTAAAGAAATAAAGAGGGAATCAAAAACATGAGCAAGAAATAAAAGCAAACAGAAAAGGTCACATATTTGGAAAACTAAAAATTCTAGATACAAAATATATTATTTAATTTCAATGGATGAGTTAAACAGATTAGCCACAGACGAAGAGGAAATAAGCTAGATTTTTAAAATTAGCCAGAATGCAGGACAGAGAGATAAAGAGGCAGAAGTATAAGTAAAAAACAGACGGAGAGCTCGGGCTGCGTATGAGCTCCCGGTCGCATGGTGGGGCAGCCCGCGGGCTCGGGGCAGGGGCCGGACATGAGGCAGCTCTGTGGCTAGCTGCCCCGGCCCGCGCCCAGGCACGGCCTGGAGAAGCCTGCGGGGTGAGGCCCAAGC
>NW_007728623.1:190413-193449 GCF_000696425.1 Galeopterus variegatus | reverse complement strand
AGAATGCAGGACAGAGAGATAAAGAGGCAGAAGTATAAGTAAAAAACAGACGGAGAGCTCGGGCTGCGTATGAGCTCCCGGTCGCATGGTGGGGCAGCCCGCGGGCTCGGGGCAGGGGCCGGACATGAGGCAGCTCTGTGGCTAGCTGCCCCGACCCGCGCCCAGGCACGGCCTGGAGAAGCCTGCGGGGTGAGGCCCAAGCGGGCCAGGGCGGTGGAGGAAGCCGGACGGGCGCCCTCAGGCGATGCGGGGCACTCGGGCATCCCTCTGTATTTCAGGATTGGAAACCAAGGCCACACCCACCCACCTGCTCAGCTGGGAAAGGCTTGGGCAAGTGTAGGGAAAATATAGGAAAATGGTCAGGTCCCCTCAGATGTTCAGAATCTTGCCGAGCATTTGATGTAAATATGCATGAGAGCTTGGGTGTTCCTTGGTTATTATCTAATGTAATTGCGTGTGTGTGCCCAGGTGTCCTGGGTTGTGGACTTAAGTATAAAGGACGAATGGCTCTGATCCATGGGGTTCCCCATCCCCGAGATGCCCCCATGGGAGCCATGGGGAGGCCGCTGCTGCTGCTGGAGGCTGTTGCTGCCAGTGCCCCCGGACCTGCTGCTGGAGACTTGCTGTGGGCTGCTGCTGAGAAGTGAGCTCCTGTGGTCTGCAAAAGGCTCATGGGACCTTTCCCAATTACCTAGCTTGTGGACCTGCATGTGAGGGGTCTGGTAACCCAGTCTATACAATGGGTTTGAAGGGTCTGAGTTCTAGCCCTGACAATACAAATGGAAATTTAGTATGACTAAAATAATGAAATGTTGTGGCTCCAGTTATAAGTTGCTTTAACAATGCAATTGCCTAACCACACAATTGGCTACGTCAACAGGAGTCCAACAATTACCCCAAGCAGGCAATTAGCATAACTTTTGCCTCAACCCAACAAATGGCATAGTCGCGTAGCTTTACAGCAAGTCCCGCTGGGAGAAGCAAAAGAAACCAGAAGTGGACATTCCCAGCTCAGCTGCGAGGCTCAGCATCCGCTACATTGCCGTCTTCCTCGCTGACTGCCTGCACCTGCAAGGCGTCCTCCTGCCAGGTGCTCCCAAGCAAAGAAAGGGGAGCCACTTCAGTGATAGCCTTTCCCTAACATCTCGAACTTGGGCAAGAAAAGTCAGGGTGATACAGCTATTACAAGCAAAATAGAGTTTACTGAAGACAACTTGAAATGTAAGCTAAATGTGCTTTTCTGTGGTTATTAATGATAAAGAAATACATTTTACTGCCTTGGCTAAGTCCAGGTATGGTTAGCCACTTTGGTCTTTCAGAAGTTAAAAGGGAAAAAGAGTCTGAGTAATTTCTACACAATGTGGTGGAATTGATACTACTTTTAAAAATTATCATAATTCTGGGTCAGAATTAAACATTGCTCTCAAAAGGCAAAAAAAAAAAGAGAAAGAGACATCAAATATAGAAAATTCTAGAAGAGAATAGAGGGAGTGAGGGAATACTTGGAGATAATTTTCCAAATTAACAAAAGATGTATATATCTTAAGAATGAGGAAGGAAAAATTTCCAGACAGGAAACACACACACCTGGATGCACCAGCGTGAAACTGCAGTATTATCACAAAAAAAAAATAAAAGAAAAAATAAGAAATGGACAGAGAGAAAGAATACATACAAAGATGTTATAATTCGGTTGACAACAGATCAACAGGTAAGGAAGCAAACAGCTAGTAAAAGAATGTTTTCAGCGAATTGATAGGAAGTAATTGCCAACCTACAATTGTATATTCAGCTGAACTCATTCAAATACAAAAGCAGATGGAGTAAATATATTAATATAAGAAAAAAATAAACTTTAAGGCAAAAACATTATTAGAGAGGGGCTATCAACTTATGTTAAATAAACCATTCCAAAACATAGTGACTTAAAACACTTTGGCCTGGGCTCAACTTGTTGGTCATCTGATTTCAAGGACCAATCCCTTTGCAGTAAAAACTCCCTCTGAGGCAGCAGCCACCATGTTCCGATGGTCAGTCTAGCAAGCCCTGCAGTTAGAGCAAGCATGTGTGTTGGTTTCCTAGGGCTGCCGTAACTAGGCACTGAAAACTGGATGGTATAAAACAACAAAAATGGGGCCGGCCCGGTGGCGCACTGGAGAGTGCGCCACTTGGAAGCGCAGCGGTGCTCCCGCCGAGGGTTCGGATCCCATGTGGAGACCGGTTCCTGCTCACTGGCTGAGCGCGGTGTGGGCTCAACGCCAAGGGTTGCGATCCCATTGCCGGTCCCCGGTACGGGCGCGACACCGAGGGTTGTGATCCCGTTACCGGTTAGGAAAAAAAAAAAAAAAGTAAAACAACAAAAATGTGTTCTCTCACAGTCCTGGAAGATAGAAGTAAGAAATCAAGGTGTCTGCAGGGTGATGCTCTCTCTGAAACCTGGAAGAAATAGTACTTCCTTGCCTCTTCCCAGCTTCCCATGTTTGCTGGCAATCCTTGGCATTCCTTGGCTTATAGATGCAGCACTCCAGTACCATGGCTGTCTTCTTCTCATGTGTCTCCATGTCCTCTTCCCTCTGCATATCTGTGTCTGTGTCCAAAATTCTTCTGCGTGTAAGGACACCAGTCATTGTGTTAGGGCCTACCCTAACCTCATTTTAACTTGATTACATCTATAAACACTCCATTTCCAAATAAGGTCAAATTCTGAGGTACTTGGGGTTAACACTTCAATGTATATTTTGCAGGGAGTGTCGGGTACAGCCATGTGACTATGCCAATTGTATGGCTACAGCAATTGTATTGTTAAAGCAATTCATAACTAAAAGCAAAATGTTTCATTATTTTAGTTACACTAAGTTTTACATTTGTATTGTTAGGGATAGGGCCCACAGACCCTTCAAACCCATTGTATAGACTGGGTCACCAGACTCCTCACATGCCAGACTAGGTCAACAGATCCTTTACACACAGGTCCATACTAGGTAATTGGGAAAGATCCTGGGAGCCATTGACAGACAACACGAACTCAGTCCCCAT
>NW_007728623.1:188141-189181 GCF_000696425.1 Galeopterus variegatus | reverse complement strand
GAACACCCAGGTGCAGGTGCATATTTACCTCAAATGCTGGGCAAGATTCTGAACATCTGAGGGTCCCTGACCATTTTCCTTCACTTTCCCTACAGGGGGATACAACTGAACCAAAAAAATGTGCATTTGCTAAAGGGTTTAGAAATAAGTTTACTTGTACATCCTTGTACCTCCAAATTCACACTGTGTTCTACTGGTGTCTTACAATCCCTGATGTCCAAAATGCTCAAAACCGTGATAAAATCTTAAAAGCAACCTGAAGTTTACAAAAAAAAAAAGATCCATTATATACAAAGGGACAAAGATAAGGGCAATAGCAAATTTTTCATGAGAAACAGTGTAAACAAGAAGACAATAAAGCAATATTGCTAAAGAACTGAAAGAAAAAACTGTCAGCCTAGAATTCCATACCCAGTGTGATGGTTAATTTAATGTGTCAACTTGACTGGGCTAAGGAATACCCAGATCTCTGGTGAGACATTATTTCTGGTTGTGTCTATGGGGGTGTACAGACTGGGTCACCAGACCACTCACATGCAGGTCCATGCCAGGTAATTGGGGAAGATCCTGGGAGCCATTGGCAGACAACACAAGTTCAGCCCTCAGCAGTAGCAGCAGTTTACAGCAGCAGAAGCAGCTGTGGCGGCAGCATCTCAGGGCATCCTAGGGGCACTGGCAGCAACAGCTTGCAGCAACAGCCTCCAGCAGTAGTAGCAGCCTCCCCATGGTCCTCTGGTGGCATCCCGGGTGCAGGGGACCCTTGTGGATCATAGCCACTCCTGCTTTGTTGTCACAGACCAGTACCCTAGAGGAGATGGTAGGAAATGAAGAGATACGCTTTATGGGATCAGGAGGACCTTTCAGGCTGCTGACCTGTACGCCATCTTAATTTATTTAGGTTTCTTTTTATAAGCCAAGGAAAATAACAAATTGTACTGATTAAATCAGTTATGTCTGGTACCAAGCTATTTATAGGACATTTTCAGCTGTCACGGTGCTTGAAGATTCATAGCTAACTACTTATCAACAAAATAAGAACA
>NW_007728623.1:161753-187772 GCF_000696425.1 Galeopterus variegatus | reverse complement strand
AAGTTTCTCATTTACAAATCTTCCAGGTCCTGGGTTCAATCAAAGGTCAGACCTCAAGAGGAGAGAGAATGGGGGAAAGGGCAAAATGGGAAGCCAGCCTTGGGGCTTATCCCCTAGAATACCAAGGACTTTGTCAGCTTGCTATTCAATACTTCACATTTTCCCCTTCTGTATTTTGTATGCTGATGACCCCGGGACCTCCCATTTGAAGCTGTAATTGGTGGGTAATGGTACAGAGTTGCCATAATTGTTGGTTGCTACAATGGAGGAAGACTGAAAAACACAAAAAGGCAAATAAAGAAGCAATTATAAACACTATTAACAAATACAATATCTGCTATACAGTGTAAAAGGGATACAATTAAGACAGTTTGTTGAACTACATTTTCTCAATTTTCTCAGAAGCTACAATATCTAATTGACTATTTTGAAAGTTTAGAATGTCTTGATGTAAAGTGTCCAAATCTATACTAAAATTGTTTGAATGCCAGATCCCCAGCAGATGGCAGTGTATTTTCTCCCATTCCCATTCTGTCTTATTATAGGGCTTTGCAGTTACACAAATCCATTTATAGGCAGCATGGCATAACAATGACATGTGCGTTTTTAAAATCTGTACCTCTTCTCCTAAATAGTCTACTGCTATTTCAAGAGCATTAAGTTTGGCATTAATTTTTCTACCTATCTCCTCTTACACCATTAAGGCTCATGAAGTATTTTGAGCCAATTAACTTACATAATAGGTAGTATGGATTCTTTGAGGCAGACCAAGTGTAGAGGTCACTGCGCTAGCCACAACAGAAATAAGCACGAGGACTCTGGTAATGAGCAATCCTAGAAAGTGCTTTTTTTTTGAGATAACAGTGCAGAAGCATGAGATAAGACCTGAGTGCCTGTATCTTCATACCAAGAGTCATTTACATGCATAGGTGGGACTACAAAATGTGATTGGGTTAGAACCATTAATCTCCTTTCTTTATGTTCATTTCCAATACTGGAAGAGATACAGGATGTTAAAATACATTGGCTACAGGAGATATTATAACCATTACCATGGGTTGTTATCTCAAAATTTCCCACAAGCAGCACATTGGGAGGAGCTACACAGGAGCATAGATAATAGTAAATCACAAGATTTTGAGTTTGGTCTGTGATAGTTACAGTAACAACACTCAATGAAGCAAGCAATCTCCACAAATCTGGATGAGCTATAGCCTGAGTTATATACCATATACTAGCCACCCAACCCCCGGGCACCACACAGTCAGACAGCAACCAGGATTCTAGGTGATGATGAGCCCAGTCCCATAATGCCTTCTCATTACCTGAAGAAAACCCAACAGAGTGGTGCAATATGGGAGTGGGATAATAACATTCCAGCCAGTGGGGGTGTTTTTGACAAAAGGCTGTCCATGTTGATCTGCACAGGAAGACAGCCCTGGAGGGGCTCCTTGAGCACCAGTTCTTCTATCTTTTATCCCATCCAATCCATACATCATTAAAGTCTGCATATGAACTCCTGGATAAGGTTGGAGTCCTTCTGAAGGTGCTTCTATCCCATGTGCCAATTTTCCTTGGATGTGGGTATGAAAACAACCAAACCTAGGCTTAGTGGTAAAACAAATGGGTAAAGCAGAAGAATGAGCAGTGTAATTAACAGATCTATTGGCTTCAGGTATTTTTAGATCCATCCTCCACATATCTCTCTTTTTATTTAATTAAAAGAAAAAGGAAAAGTTATAAATCAAGGTTTTACAGTTAAAACAAAGCATTTTGTTATAGGATGGGTTTATAATTGAAAAAGCCTCTAGCAAAGACACATATAATCTTGTTTGATTAGTAATCTAAACACAAATTAACAACAAGGCGTGTGTAGGGCTCTGAAAGAAACTCAGCAGTCAGGCTTTTTTTGTTTTTTTTTTTTTTTTTTTTTTTTTTTTTTTTTTTATATAGCTTTTAGCCTGTAAAGTTAAATAAGTATCAAACATATCACAAATGTGTTGACTCAAAGGCAAATTTAGGCAGAAGGTTTAAATTAAATTTTGAAAACATATTTATTGTAGCAACAATTTCAGAAAATTAAAGTCACGTGAACTTGAAAAGTATACTTATTTATTTAATGAGCACACATTAATTTTAAGCCAATTTGGTACCATGCAGACAATATGAACACACACATAGACATGAACATATAGACATACACTTATGCACAGATATATGTAGACATAGATAAAATAGAGAACTCACTAGTATAAAAGGACAGATTTAAATTGTTTTTCTTTATTAAAAAAATGTCAAAAATTATCTGTGATGCCTCAACTTGCTTTAGAGAAAATAAGGTAACAAAACAGGTTGATTTTAGTTTTATTTTTTGTTTTTTAAATGGGTTACTGAGCTTAAGGTTGAGCCAGAGAGCAAACAGAGATAAGGCTATAGACTTCTGAGGTTTCAAGAGAAAAGCAGCAGACCCAAAAAGAAGGTTTGGTTGGTGCCAAAGCTGCATTTCTCTTAAAGCCCCAGAGTCCCTGGCAAAGAAGAGAAGCATATACAGTTAAGAAAAGAAAACATGTTTAAACAAAACCAACATGTTTAAACAAAACCAATGCTGTAAAGAAATATTAACTTCTTTTACTTTAGTTTGTCTAATTAAAAGTTCTTTCAGTCACTGGCAAAGATTAAGTTTTATCCTTTTTTGGTGACACAAACATGTCTTTGTTTTTTGTTAAGGTCTAGAGTAGGTCTCAGAGCAACTTGATATAGATTCCAAACTGTTAGGTTGGAAGCCTTGATGAGACCCATTGCATAATTAATCAATAACCAATTAGTTTCCACATTTCTCTGTCAAGGCTTCCTTCCTTGGGATACCAAGGACATGGTTGTTTCATAACCATTAACAGTTTTACAAGCTGCCATTTGGTTACTTTACAGTTGGCTGCTTTAAGGAGACAGTGGAGTTGCAATTTATGTTGAATCTCCTTCTTAGATAAGGAAGTTCCCGTATTTTAAGTGAAAGAAAAAACAAAACTTACTGGCTGTTTCAATAACCTGAGAAACTAAGGTCAAATATTGACTGTCTGAATATAAGTGAAAGGGACTGTCCTCTAATAAGGAAAAAGCATAAATAACAGTGTGAAGTTCAACATGCTGTGCAGAGGAGGCTTGAACATATTTAGAAAACAGTTGGTCATCAATAATTACTGCTGCTAGTCCAGTGCCGGAACCATCAGTAAACATGAGGGGAGCATTAGATAAAGGAATTGAAGAAGTATTTTTAGGAAGGATGAAGGGAGTATGCTAAAAAAAAAAAAAAAAAAAAAAAAAAAATTGTAACAGTTTATTCTGAAGGTAATGGACAGAGATTTGACCAGTAAACTCTGCAAAGGCTTCTTGCCAGGCAGCGACAGAGATCATTAATCATTGAAACCACTGCAGTGAGAATGGAATAACAATATAATAGAGTGTCAATTCCAAACAACTGTTGCAATCGATGCCGCCCTTTGATAATCAAAGCTGTGAGAAATAGATAATAAGGAGTTAAGGTACGAGTCTGATGAGATGGGGGGGAAAAAAGCCACTCCAATGGGCCGTGTTCCTGCCATATTAACGCAGTGGGGATAATAGGTGTGGGAAATAGGATAAGAAATATGGGTAAAGATGGGTTTACACGAAAAACCTGTGCTTTGTGAATGGCTTGTTCTACTTTCTTCAATGCATGGATTGCTGCAGGAGTCAAACTTCTGGGAGAATTAGGTGATGAGTCACCCTTTAAGATGTCAGATAAAGGTTGAAGATACACAGTTGCAAGTTGGAGGGAAGGGCGAAGCCAGTTAATGTCTCCCAGTAATTTTTGGAAATAATTAAGTGTCTTCAAAGAATCACACCTGATTTGAATTTTTTGTGGGAGGATGGTATTATTGGCTATGATATGACCCAAATAGGAAAAGGGGTGTTGCATTTGAATTTTTTCCATAGACAGAACCAAACCGTAAGTAGCTAATACCTTGAAAAGGGAATCAAATATTGAAAGCAGACGCTGTTGATTTTCATGGGCAATTAGAATGTCATCCGTGTAATGGATGATGTATGCCTGAGGATATTGGCATTGCAAAAGCTCAAAAACATTAGAAATGTATTTTTGACATAATGTAAGACTATTAGCAATACCTGTGGCAATATCTTCCATTGATATCGTTTCATGGGGGCTTGAAAATTAAAAGAGGGTACGTTAAAAGTGAACTGTTCACAATCTGAAGGAGACAAGGGGATGGAAAAGAAACAGCCCTGGTTGAAAGAGATTATCTTCCACCTCACCTTCCACTCTCTCCTAACATCCAGTGCAGAGACAGGGACAGGACAAGCAAAAAGGACACTCCTATTCAAAAAGGGGAGCTATTAGAGACATGTAGCAGTTGGTTTATAGCAAATCTGAAATGCTGCCAGGCACATTTTCCAGTCCCCTTTACTCTGGGAATGTTCCTTAGAGCCCATTTCCATCTCCTTGGAATGGTTCTTTACTGTATAATGGTCGTATAATTGTATAAGAGCTAATCCTATAACAAATTCCACAGGCTAGATCACTTATAATGGTTGTTTTTCTAATCAAACTCTGCCTGTTATAAGACCAATTAAAATTACTTGACCCCATCAGTTCCAGAATTCTCTTTAGTGGCATTACTCACTGTGGGTTTTAGATCTTAGATCTGTGGATGATCCCTACAGGGTCAGGAAAGGAGAAGTAGCCACCAGTGGGATTTGGGTGTAAGAAATTCTAGGGGACACAGACTAATTTATACCCTTAGAAAAATAACCACTTTCTATCTAGTTGAACCTGTCTGAGTTGGAAGGCCTCATGGGGCTGGTGCCTATAGTCTCAGCCACAAAGCTTCTAATTATACTTTGGATCAGATTAAACTTTTAACAGTCCAGAGTGATGGCCCAGATCTCAAATCATAGCTATGGTACTTTAAGGAAAGGGTCCAACTATTACACTAACAAGGAGATGGCAAAGTTAACACTGGTTCTCCACTATTCCAAGGGATGGCCATGTCAACTGAGATCAAAAGGGAGCCTCTTCTAAAATGGAACAACCCTGTAGGACTATAGTGGAAACACAAAGACTACTGTGGGCCCGTGATAGCAATGCCACCATAACCTGGAATTAGATTAAATGCTAAGCTTCTGCTTTCCATCTGATGATTCATTCCCTTTTAGAAGAAAAACCAAGCTAGTTGGCACAATATGCTTAGCTCCAGGCAGTCTCAGTTCAGACAGTGCCAGAAGCCAAGTGATTGGTGGGCTGTAGCTAATAGGCTGATTATATGGTCAAGTAGATGGAAGGAAAATGGCTAGAAAATGAATGGAAAACCAGTATGGGAAGAGAAACTAGCAAAAGCACTGGCAATATATGTAAATACCAAGCTGATGAGAGAGAGGTTCATAATGAAATAGATGCCATAACTTGAACCATAAGCCTGTAAAAAAGAAAACTGGGACTCTAGGAGTTATCTCCATCAATGAATCCTTTCATGGAAGTGTTTGGAAGGTGGGCTCACACACCATCCTGAGAGTTGGGCACCACCCATATATGTCACTGAAATGTAAAAACTTATAGCTAAGTTAGTGCACACCAAATAAAATATACTCCAATTTTGTGTTCCATCTTGTCAGGTATTGTAAATAGAGCCTAGGGCTGTGTTCCCAGAGGCCTATTTCATCCGAAGGGCTACACAAATCCTTCAAAGTACAAATACTATGACTTCCTCAAACCTCTTCACTGTCTCTTCACTTCTATCACCAGCACTAGCATTTGTCATAGATGTGAAAATGACGAGCTCATGGGAGTTATTACCTAAACGAAGAGCAACAGAAAACAGCATAATGCCACTGTGTAGCTTGTATAATTTGAATATATTTCTCAGCAAAATTATCAGCCACTACAAGTCCTGATCTCTCACGACCACTCAGAAATATTTTTATTACCAAAAGTTCAATATATGGGGCTTTGCAGTGTTAAAAAATACTTTTATTTGATTCTCATGACAGCTCAATATAAAAACCCTATAGTTAACTAACTTGTGAAAAAAACGTTTAGCATGTACATTACCCCCCTCAACTCCCAAGCCATTTAATTTTGCTAGGCTGATAGTTTAGGAAACTGAGGTAAATGGTTCTGAGTCTGAAGGTTGGTAACTGCTACTTGAAAGCAGAAAAAAGCCCCTCTTACAAGATCAGCCTTTTTCCCTCCTTACCTACAATTTACCACTGTTTCAAGTCTGCTGTGTAATCAGCACGGCGCTAGTACACGAATGTGAAGCCGAACCCCATAGATGATGAATATTACAGCTTGTATGGAGCTGCCTGTTAAGGCTTAGATTCCAAGAGGGCAAGTTAAGGAAATGTTGCCTTTCAGTTAGCTCAACTGTCAGTTAGCTCAACGGTCAGAACGTGTTTGTTTCTGATCCTGGCTGAATCCGATCGCTGGGTTTTTTCCCAGCTTTATCCAAGTATAATTAACAAATAAAAGTTGTATATATTCAAAGTGTACAATGTGATGACTTGATATACATATACACTACGAAATGATCACCACAATCAAATTAGCACACCCATCACCACAATTAGTAATTGCTGGGGTCGGGGGGGTGAGGCCACTTAAGAAAGCCTACTCATGGCAAATGTCAAGTGTGCAGTGCACTATTTTTGACTGTAATCACCATGCTTTATGTACGTTAGATCCCCAGAACTTAACTATTATAAAACTGAAAGTTTACATCCTTTGAACGACATCTCCCCATTTCCACCACCGCTAACCCCTGGCAACCACCATTCTAATCTCTGGAAAGGAATCCGTTTTAGTTCAGTGATTCTGAAAAGGTGAACCACACAAGTTTGTGCGGCTCAGCTCCAGAAATGCGATGAAATACTTTGGAAAGGATAGCTAAGCCTATCAATTATTTCTCATTTAAATTATTAAGTCTAGCCACTTGTTTTTCAACATTTCTAATGTCTTTATGACTATCCCCAATTTATTTTCAGTTTTTCTCAAACTTGACTTTTAATAACATAGAACATGTTATAAGGCACCTGCTACTGACAGAGTTCTCTTTTGTTACAAGTATTGCTCAATGCCTTGTTGAATATGAAATTCATTCCCCTTTGTGTGCACGTGTGTGTACGCTCATACATGTATCATGGTCTTTTTATACATCGAGAGATAATTCAAATATCATAAAAGTCAGTATTTTAAAATGTACAATTTAGTGGGTTTGAGTATATTCACAAGACTGTGCAAACATCACCACTGTCGAATTCCATAATACTTTCATCACCCCCAAAAGAAACTCTCTACACCCCTCCACACAGACAATTCCTCCCTCCTCCTAGCCCCTGGCAACCACATATCTGCTTTCTATCTCTATGGATTTACCTAACCTGGACATTTCATATAAATGGAATCATACAATATGTGCCTGGATTATTTCATGTCGCATGTTTTCACAGTTTACACATGTTGTAACAATCTGCTTTCTATCTCTATGGATTTACCTAACCTGGACATTTCATATAAATGGAATCATACAGTATGTGCCTGGATTATTTCATGTCGCATGTTTTCACAGTTTACACATGTTGTAACGTGTATGAAAACGTATTCCTTTATGTGGCTGAATAATATTCCATTGTAAGGACACACATTTTGTTCATCCACTCATCAGTCTAGCCACCCTTTAGGCAGCACTAAAAGAACTCACAGTGAAGACATGGCAAAGTTCCAGCAGTGCACATCCTCCCAAGCAGACAGGTAGACTTCACTGTATGTTTACTACCGTGGGGAGCAGAAGAGCACCAACGGTTGAGCCCCCCTCTGAGACCCAACCAAATGCACTCCCCAGCCCAGCCTTTGTTCTGAGAGTTAATTTGGTGGCATCTCCTTCTATTATAGTTGTTCTCTCTAAAAGAAAAAAAAAAAAAAAAACCCTGTTAGTAACCACATTTTCATGTAATTCCTAATTACTCTTCTTGGTCTAATCTCCTGTTATTAAAACCCCGTTTATACAACTTGGTTTAGAGATACTCTGATTTCAGCACATTCCTACCTGGTTCTTTTAGCTGTTTCTTGCTTTTCTATTTCTTACAGAATAAAGACAGATAACCCTTCCTCTTCCTCTTCACCTCTTTTATCAAAAATGGAGAGAAGCAGCAGTGGTGCTATCCCCTGGTGCTTTTGTGACATGGGCATCTTTCTTGTCACTTGGTTGTACACACCGTTGTGGCCTTTTACTGCTGACAGTGTCATTGGAATGATGAATTCATGCCTAATGGACTCTATTTACTCCATACATTGGGAGGCTAAGTTGGGGGAAAAAAGCATATGAAATAATTGAAAAATTTGGTGAAGAAAATACTTGCTGTAAGAAAGAGGGGAAATAATTTTCAAGAGACTTTAGTACCAAAACTGAGGGCAAAAGCTTATAAGACGAGCTCCAAAATGTTTGTTTACCTGTTTTTAATATGTTTGCTGACCAGGGAACAGACTGTTCACAGAATCCCTTTGTCCCACAAGCACTAAATTGCCCAGTCTAACAGCTTCTTCCTCAGTTTAGAACTTAGACTGGGATGGGCGTCTGTAGGGAGGATGGCAGTAACTCAGGAGACCTGAGATTCTTTGAGAAAGACTTGTGGGAGTGGTGTGCTGAGCAACAGGGACTAATTTTTTTTCTTTTCTTTTCTTTTTTTTTTTTTTTTTTTTGAGGAAACAGAGCAAATAGTTTTTGTATTGTCCTGAGATTGAAGCACAGCTTTGGAGAGAACTAAGGAACTAGCAGAAGATCACAAGTCACTATTTCTTGGCATACATATGTTAACATTAACTTAACTGTCTGCAAATGCTTTTTTTTTTTTTTTTTTTTTTTTTTTTTTTTTTTTTTTTTTGAGGAAACAGAGCAAATAGTTTTTGTATTGTCCTGAGATTGAAGCACAGCTTTGGAGAGAACTAAGGAACTAGCAGAAGATCACAAGTCACTATTTCTTGGCATACATATGTTAACATTAACTTAACTGTCTGCAAATGCTGTATTCCTTCCTCTTTCCTATCAAATGCTTTGCTGCCACTATCACATGGCACCCCAGATTGTTACATATGATGAGGGATTATGGGCACTGTTTTATAGATGTAAGACCACAAGAGCTTCCAATCTAAGTGTACAAGAACAGAATATGCCACCCCAAAATATGCCTTTTTGTATAAGGGTTATTTTGAGCCGAAGGCAATTGAGATGAAGCAGATATAAGAAAAGCTTTCTGCCTTCACCCTACTTCCCTAAAAGCAGGATATAAATTTTCTTCCCCTCTCTACCAGGAAAGACAAAGGTTGATCATCAAAGACAACTGTAGACTCTTGTCAGCCTGGAGACAACACCAGAGTAATCTACATAACAAACTCCCATGTATTTGCCTTCCCATAATCTACCACCTTTTATTTTGTCTTGTCACTTCCCTAAAAATGTATTGTTCTTTGTTGGAGATGTTATATAGGCCTGAGTTCTAAGCTGCCTTTTGAGAATTACTCATTCCCTGGGTATCTCCCATGTATATATAAAATATATATGTTAATAAACTTCTATTTGTTTTTCACCTGTCAATCTATCTTTTTTATAGGGCCCCCAGCCAATGAACTTAAGACAGGTAGAAGAAAAAATTATTTTTTCTTCCCTACACAAACTTACATTCAGTACCTTATTCCTTTATTAAATTATTTTTAAAATTACAGAGTAATATGTGTTCACTGTAATACATAAAATAATATGCATATATATAAAGAAAAAATATATATAGTCATGTACCACACAACAACATTTCAGTCAGTTATAGACCACATGTATGACAGTGGTCCCATAAGATTATAACAAAGCCGAAAAATTCCTATTACATAGTGATATAATGGCCATCACTAAGTCGTAGTGCAATACATCATTCATGCGTTTGTGGTGACACTGGTGTAAACGAACCTGCTGTGTTGCCAGTGGTATAAAAGCATAGCACATACAATTAAGTACAGTACATAATACTTGATAATAATATAAATGACTATGTTACTAGCATATGTATTATAAAAAGCACTATAGTACACTTTTTAATGTTATTTTAGAGTGTACTCCTTCAACTTGTAAAAGTTTGCTATAATACAGCATGCAGCGTTTTGCTGCAGCAGCCTCATGCATCTCCTGTTTATTGTGTTTCTTGATTGCAATGTTTTCTCTTGTGCTTGATTTAATACAGTGCTGTTTTGTTCATCATGACCCCTAAACATACAAAATCCACTGCTAATATTGCCAGTAAGCGGCCACACAGAATGATTGACCTGGAAAAGCAGTTAAAAGTGATTAAGAACTACAAAGGTGGAAAATCAGTGATGGTTATTGCTCACCAGTCAGGCATGTCCTATTCCACTATAACTATGATCTCAAAGAACAAGAACAAAGTGACAAAAGCTGTTAAAGGATCTCTTCACTGAAGGCAATGGGACTAACAGAAATTTGAGAAGGGCCTGTATTGGATATGGAGAAATTTCTAATGACCAGAATTGAAGACCATACACAGAAGCGTATCCTGCTCAGCACCATGATGAGCATGGCAGCATTAAGTTTGTTTGCAATGTTGAAAGAAAAGACTGGACCTGACCGTGATGTTGAATTTGCTGTAAGCTCTGGATGGTTTAAATGATTTAGGAATCATTATTCATTACATAATGTGAAAGTGACTGGTGAGTCTGCAAGTGCTGATGTGAAGGCAGCTGAAGAATTTTTGGAAACCCTGATAAGCTGATTGTGAAGGAAAATTACTTGCCAGAGCAAATCTTCAGTATGGATGAAACTCCCCAGTTATGGAAATGGATGCCTGAAAGGAATTTATCCATAAGGAGGCCAAGGCAACACCAGGTTTCAAGGCTTTTAAAGACAGGATAATAGTCTCACTTGGGGGCAATGTTGCAGGCTACACATTGAAGCTCTCTGTGATCTGGCTCAGTGAGATAAATCAGTAACCACACATTGTCCGTGTGCTACAGGAGCCATAAGAAGCCATAGATGACCCAGCTCCTCTTCCAAGATGCTCTCCTGAGTTGCCATGCCAGCAAAATGGAGAGGTGCTGTTTGAAAAATAACATACCTGTTAAGATTTTGCTTGTTGTTGATAATGCCCCCACACATTCTCCTCTTACTGGTGATCTTCATTGCAGTATCAAAGTGGTGTTTCTGTCTCCAAACACAACCTCTTTAATCCAAACAGTGATCAAAGAGTTATGGCAGCTTTTAAAACCTATGACCTGAGGTGGACCTATGCCCAGGCTATTGGTAAAACTGAGAAAAAGATGGAGAAGACATTGCTGCCATTCTGGAAGGATTACAACTGCTCTGACTGCATCAAGAACCTTGCTTGGGGATGTCTCCAAGAGGTGTATGAATGGCATCCGAAAAGTTTTGTCCATGACTTCAGAGGATTTGCCAAGTATCAGGCGGTTGCAAAAATCAACAAGGCTGTGGTTGAGATGGCAAAAAACTCTAACCTGAGTGTGAATGATGATGACATTGAGGAACTTATAGAGGTGGTTCCTGAGGAATTGACTAATGAGTTGTTGGAACTAGAACAGGAAACGTAGCTGAAGAAGAGACAAGAGAAGAGGAAACTGCAAAAGAAAATAAAAAGAAACCCCAAGAAAATTCACAGTAAAGGGTTTAGCAGAAGCTTTTGCAGACCTCAACAATCTTCTCTAAAAGTTTGAAAACATAGACTCCAACACCAAAAGGTTTTTATTAACATAGAGGAATGTTCATGGTACATTATCCTCTTACAATCAAATCTGTGATGAATATGTAGGGGCCAAGGGAAGACATCCCCTTCAACCCCCTAAAGATTCTCTGACAAAAACACCTGATAAATACAGACTAATATGAAGAAAAGGCATAACAAATTTTATTATATCATAGTTTTACATGACATGGGAGCCTTCAGAATGAATACCCAAAGATATAGGGAAAACTGTTTATTTTTATGCTTGGGTTCTATGAGGCAGGCACAGCCATGTAGAAATGTGATTGGACACGAAAGGAGTGTGATCTAATTCTGATAGACTGAGTAAGGAAACCCAGCAAGGCCTGTCCAGAGTCTTCTTGGCCTCTCTGTGTAGCCTTCATTCATCCAGGGTGTGGGGCAGGACCCTTTCTCGAACGGGTCTTATGACCTACAATCAGACAAAGTAGGTCAGAGAATGTCTTTATGTCCAGCTCCAAGACAGAAGGGCAGGAGGGAAGATTAGAGTAGTGACTCACCTTGGGGGATAGGGATTTTAGTTTCCGTGCCTTGCCTCATGGGAGAATGAGGCTGAGAGACAGGAGAAGGTTAGAGAAAAATTTTGCTTTTGAGGCTACTTCTGAGGCCTTCACTTTGGGGTATTGCTTTCTGGGCCCCAACAACAAAAAGAAACAAACCAAGCTAATGACCTGAACATATTTCTGAAAAGAGTGACAGCTTCTCAAGAAGAGCCTCAGGCAGCTCTTTCAGGAGGTATTCTAGAAGAAGACGCTGTTCTCATAGAGAAGACAGCTCCATATGTGTTACTGCCCCTGAAAACCCTCCAGTGGGACAAGATATGGAGGTGGAAGACAGCGATATTGGTGATCCTGACCCTGTGTAGGCCTAGGCTAAGGTGCGTGTTTGTGTTTTAGTTTTTAATAAAAATGTTTAAAAACTAAAAGAAAAATTAAAAAATTAAAAAATAGAAAAAAGCTTATAGAATAAGGATATAAAGAAAGAAAATGTTTTTGTACAGTTGTACAATGTGTTTGTGTTTTAAGCTAAGTGTTATTTAAAAAGAGTCAAAATAAAAAATTTAAAAGTTTATAAAGTAAAAATGTTACAGTATGCTAAGGTTAATTTATTATCAAAGAAAGAAAAGTTTTTAAATAAATTCAATGTATCCTAAGTGTACAGTGTTTATAAAGTCTACAGTGTGTACAGTAGTGTCCTAGGCCTTCACATTCACTCACCATTCACTCACTGACTCACCCACAACAACTTCCAGTCCTGCAAGCTCCATTCATGGTAAGTGCCCTATATAGGTGTACCTTTTTTTTTTTTATCTTTTATACCATATTTTGACTGTGCCTTTTCTATGTTTAGATGTACTTCCAGTCCTGCAAGCTCCATTCATGGTAAGTGCCCTATATAGGTGTACCTTTTTTTTTTTTTATCTTTTATACCATATTTTGACTGTGCCTTTTCTATGTTTAGATGTATAAATAGTTCCTGTTGTGTTATAATTGCCTACCATTCTCGTTATAGTAACAAGCTGTACAGGTTTGTAGCCTAGCAGCCACAGGCTATACCGTATAGCCTAGGCGTACAGTAGGCTGTACCATCTAGGTTTATGTAAGTGCACTCTATGATGTCCATGCAAGGATGAAATCACCTAACACATTCTCAGAATGTATCCCCATTGTTAAGCAATGCATGACTGTGTAAAGAATAAAAGTAACATCTCTCTACTCCACATGTGAATGTTAACAGACTAGTATACATTTTTCCATGCTTTCATTCATTTATTCATTAATAAATATTTGTTGAGCACCTACAATGTTCCAGGCATTGTTCGAGGAACTTAGGATGTAGTGTTAAATAGGATGGTTCAGGGTAGAGTTTATTGAGAATATGAGATTTGTGCCAAAAATAGAAGGAAGTGAGAGACTTAGCCAAATGGATATATCTAGGGAAAGAGAATGACAGGCAGGAGGAGCTAGAGCAAAGGTCCTAGGGCAGGAGCTTGCCTGGCATGTTAAAAGGACAGCAAAGAGGCCAGTGTGAGTAGGCTGGGCTGGGTGAGGAGAAACAGTAGGAGATGAGGTCAAAGGAGGAAGGTGCTAGATGGTGCACGGTACTGCTTTTCAAACCTTCCTGCAAGGAAGGTGCCTGCAAATCACCTGAGGATCCTGTTACACTGGAGATTCTGCCTCTGAAAATCTCAAGTGAGCCTCAGTTTTTTTCATTTTTAACATGCTTCCAGATGATGTTCATGCTGCACTTTAAATATTAATTAACTGCCCCTAAGGGACAGACCTAAGCTGACATCCATATGTATCTCTCTCAATGCTGAAGTATTTTAGAGAAAATTTAGACAATATAATGCACCCATTGTTTGCCCCAAGTCTGTCTCCTTCTGGAAGCAAGATTCCAAGATATGCACTTTGAAGTTGAGAAGCAATTCACACTTCAGGGGGTTTTAGCATGTGAAAGATTTCCATCAGAAGTCTATACTGCAGGGACAGCTACTACAAACACCTCAGCTATCTCTAACTCAGATCAATACCATTGGCTTTAAGGATGTTAAAAGTGAATTTTCATTGCCAAAATGAGTATCTTCAAGACGGCAGAATAAATAGAAATGTTGTCAAGGCATCAGCCTTACAAGATAGTGTCTAAGTATCTAGTAATCTGCACACTTTGGAAAAGTGCTATAGGTTTAGGATTTCACACCAGCTCCATATGCAGAAGACTATAAAAAGATTTTTCCACCCAACTCTAATTAGGATAGCTGAATCTATTAGAATTCTGTCCCATCTTCCTGCAGTGGATGGACATTTCATGCAAGATGCAGACCAAGCTCCTAAACAACCAGGCAGTGGAACCTCATTGTGTTTGCAGAATAGCTCCTATGACTCTCTTTAAATCTTGCTAATAAACATGTGAACATGTTGCAGAATCCACCTGACTTACCTTCATTGAACTGGTAGCAAGATTATGTTGGGAAAATTTGAAAACACGTACTTCTCACTACAGAAATCTTCCAATATCTATGCCAAGTTCTTAAAAATAGCAAAAGACCAAAGTAGCTTAGGTCAAGTTCAGTCTTCTACAAGGTATCCACTACATATGAATGTTACACATATTTGTCTGAAAGATGTGTGAAGGAGTGTTCGTGCTTCAATGGAAGAAGTTCTCCCCCTTTTACATTTCCAAATTCTGATTCCAGATGCCTTAATGCAACTATACAAATTATTGAGTTAGTAAATTAAAACAAAAATCACTCCCCAAATTTTTACTCTCCTTATTGGTTCTCAGGAAAAGCCTGTGAAAATTTAGTTCAAATGAAGTTGGATGGTTAATGCTTTTGTAGAACCAGGAGTGTCTCCAAGTTGCTTACAGTCTACTTGGGAGACTAAGTTAGAAACATAGAAAAGATGAACCAAAAGACAACCTAAAAGTTAAGCTGAATACAATAAATTTGACATCCTATTTGAATTCAGAAGAGGATTGGTAGAACGTAAAATTCAAGTTGGATCTTAAATAGCATCACAGGGAAGAATTATTTATAATAACAAATTATTTGTTTATAACTGACCACACACATTCTAAGAACAGCGAATATGGGTCATTGGAGATTCTTTTCTTTCTCGGACTTAGACATACTTGAAATGAGTAATGATGGATCATGAGGGAATGCAAGATTGCTGTGCATAGGAAAGGGAGAGAGGCATAAAGAGCTCAGAGGGGAGCTTTAGGGGACTCAGAACTAGAACCAGAGAGAGAATCGTGTGAGGTAAGGGATAGGAGGGAGAGAGACCAAGAACAAAGGAGCACAGAGAGACGAAGGGAGGGTGCCTAGTACACACAGCAGGCTTGCAATACATTTTTCTGTGTATTTAATATTTACTGAGTATTTAGCATATTCTGGGCATTATTATGTGCTAGACATGTAAAGAAAGAAAGAGAGAAAGAGAGAAGGAAAGAGATAAAAAGAGAGAGAAGGAAAGAGAGAAAGACAAAGAAAGAAAAAAGAAAGGAGGAAAGAAAGACAAGAAAGAAAGCCCTGTTCTCAGGGAGCTGACATTCTAGCTGTGGGACAGAGATGCTGAGCAAACAAATAAATGAATATATGCACTGGTAATAAGTGTTAAGAAGAAGAATAAGGCAGAGCCAAAAGACAGGAAGAGGCAGGAAAGGTGCTATTTTAGACAGTGTTGTCAGGGAAGCTGTCGCTGTTAAATTGCATTCATGTAGAATTTTCAAAAAATAATCATGAGTCTCATGCAAATACAAAATCAATGCATTATTTAATCAGGGAACCAAAACAACATTAAGTCTGGTTCAAAGAGGATTTGTAGAGCTATGTACTTATAGACAATTCAATAAAGAAATATGAGGGTATTATTACTGGGTTAGATACAAAATGAGTAATGGCCTCTACTGCAATAACGACGAGCTTTGGGGTTATCTTTTCCACTGCCCACAATTATTTGCATCCCTATTGGACAAAAATGTACAAGTTAACTTGTGACTTCAGTAAGTCTGGAATCTTTAATCAAGAGTCGTAACAGACGATGTTTGTCTGAGACTTGAGTGGAGCAAATAAGTGAGGAGATGAATAACAGGGAGAGTAAGCAGTGAGAGGGTCAAACTCCCTCCCATTCTCTCCCACTCGTTTGGCGGTACGATATTCTTTTGTTGTTCATATTTGGGGGAGTGGGCTTACCTTGGGGAAATGAAAAGAAGTGCAGAGTCCTGACCACCAGGCCAGGAAAAGAGGATAGAGGCTACCCGGGGGCTCAGCCACATGTGGATGTGAGTATAGAGGGCAAGGAAGGGGTGCGATTGTCAGCGAGCACTGGGAGGTGAGCCTGCTGGGGGCAGGTGGGCCTGCTGAGCTGCGTGCTGATTGCAGGAGGTTGCATGCACTGGTTGAAGGCACTCATCTCTAGTTCCCCTGTGAAAGGAAGAAAAACGTAATTATGAACTCTTCAGGGATGGTATGAAATGCATCAAGACAATCCCACTCCTTCCTTCTTTCAACCACCCCCTTGGCACATTCGCTTGTTGTCTCAGGTTCTTGGGTACCTGCTGCTGTCTCACCCACTCGTTCCCTGTATCAGGAGGGTGATGGCTCTCCCTGATGCCTGGCCCATCCTCCTCCCAACCCCTCCCCAATTTCTGTTGTCTCACTGGCCGGAACTTGTGACCACCCCAGCTACAAAGGAGGCTCAGAAAGTGACCATTTTGGGTTCTTAACCTCTGTAGTGGAGTTGAGCAAGGGGGTTAGGGGTGGGAATGGATGTTGGAACTAGTAACCTATAATATGTGTCGTATTTTTTTCCAAATTCAGTCTTGAGTTCTTTCTCTGAGTGCTATAAACCCTAGCTCTGCTCTGATAGGGCTCCAGGGGATTTGGTTGTGGGTGTTTACAGCGTACCTTTCACAGGACACTTCTTTATCCTAGTGGATAGCCTAATGACCAAGTGTCCAACCCGTGACCAGGTGTCCCTCTCACAGAAAACTTGTTTATACTGGCAGACAACTTTGTGGCTCCTGTCTGACCTGTGTCCAGTTTATTCCTACCAAGACAGCCACTCTCCACGAAGCTCTCTGAGAGGAAAGAAGTTAGGTTCAGATGTGACAGTTAGGTGAGACACAGAGGAGGCAGTACGATAAAACACATGAAATAACAGAAGCAGTTTTATTACTTACAGATCGAAGTGAAGAGGGCGGCATGCCCCCCAGGTCCAACAGGAGGGGGAAAGGCATCTGGGACACGCACTCTCAACCAGTGGGTGGGGAGGGAGAGAGAGGGACCTGTGAGCCGAAGCGTTTACTGAGGTCCAGGGCATTACCCAACCAGGTTTCCCTTGAGGAGTTCCCATTGGCGGGTTTATAGCAAGCCAGCACAAGTTCACTGGAGTCACACTGGGACTGAGAGGTGGTCACTGAGGCACACCTGTGCAGTCTATGTGGTGTGTGGCGGTCATTGGGGTGAGCCACGTAGGTTGTGTCTAGCTGTCGTATGGAGAGGTGGTCACCAGGAGACAGTTGTATAAGGCAGATATCTGAATTGGCCACACTAAGGAACTGGGAGGAGATGGAGAACTGGCAATTGTTGAGAGTGACAGTCCTGCTTCTGGTAGGAGAAAGTGGAGTTTATACTCCACATGGATGTTGAGGCAACGTGAAACTATGAGAATTCACTACAATTGTGCCATTGGTGTAAACAAATGCTGATATATTTTTGTGGAGAAAGGAAGAGAAAGGTAGGATGCTGTTGTCTACAGGAGCTTGTTTCCCTCACAAAAACAGGAAAATATCATCAGCTGAAAGTTTATAAGAAATAATGGGATGGGAGGTCAGATGATGACATACAGTGAGCTAAATGAGAAACAATGCGGACTAAGGACCACAGGAGAGATTTCCTGGCTGAGTGGGAGGCCCAGCTGAGGCTGATGACACAGATCTGCAGTGGTGCCCACGTGCGCGTTGTGACTATCCTCACTGTTAACGATGGCTTCACCTAGGGTTGGGACTTTGCACCTCTGATTTGGAAGAAAGGGCAAGGAGCAAGAGTGGGAGGAATGAGAGCCCTGGGGACAGAAGCCAGGCCCTCTGGTGTCCAGACTGGTCACAGAACAGCAGGAACAGCATCTGATATTTATGGGACGTGGTGGTCCTTCACATGCTTTATCTCATCCCTCACAAAACCCATGAGGTGGGTACAAGCGTTGTCACTTCATAGTTCAGAATGTGGAGGCTGAGCAAAGTGAATTTGCCCAAGGATACTCCAGATGGCCAGTGGCAAAGGTGGGCTGATGTCTCCCCAGTCTCCATAGCAGAGGCTGGCACGGAGTGGGCACTTGGAAAGTATGTGCTGACTAAATAAACCAACAAGGAGCCAATGTCAGAGAGTCCTCAGAAGAACCAGGGACATGTAGACATTTAGCTCACATCCAGCCTCACACAACTAGCTTGAAACTTCTTTGTTGGCAGTGGGGCAGGGCACTTTGCAAAACTAAAATAAAATTCCTAGCACTAAGCTACTTTGTATCTCCAAGTGCTTAAATAAAAAGGCCATATCTGGGCCCCTCAAAAAAGCCACTTTTCTGCAATGACTGTGTCTCCATCTTTCTTCTTTTCTTAGTGAGCAGCACAATGACTGACACAGAAGAGGTGTGTGTTAAATATGTTGGAATAAAAATAGTTTGTAACATAGGTTGTAAGTTCTATAACATTTGCATAGTGTTTACATACAGTTTACAATGCAGGCCAATATTCCTTACAACAACAACATGGGTGTCATAACATGTATGGCTGACTTTCAGTTACTTTTGCATAGACAGCCTAATATTCTGTATGGTTTAATTGATTAAAGCTCTGTTCTGGGAGCAGCTCACCTTCTAGTTATCAGGAATCCCCTCTCTAGGGTGGTCAGCTAGCATCACAGCAGAAAGGCCACGTTACAGATATGGAGTCACAAATATTTTAGCCACCTTGATCTCTGATGGCACTAAATGTTTTGGTAATTATCATGGTGAGTGTCAGAAATGGGTTTTTACTGCCAAAATAATAGCATATTAATTATCATGATGAATATTAATGATGAGCTCTCAAAAGAATTCAAGATAGGTGAACTGGCTAAAATATTTTGGAGACTGCTCTCCATTTTCGAATAAAACAGGTATAAAAATTAAAGAAGTCCTCAGCCTTTGGAAATGTCATCTGGCGTTTTATCCCTAATGGTACTGGCTTTACCTTTAGTCTGGAGGATATCTGGATTCCAGATGCTGATGCTATCTATGATGGTAAAAGAATTCAGCACTGTACTTCTGTTTCTCAACTGTAGTGCAAGATGGTGGTCAGACTTCCTAGAACTGCACTCTTCCACACAGTAGTTCCTAGCCACATGTGACTAAGGAGCATGAAAATGTGGCTAGTCCAAATTATAAAATATACACATCAGATTTTAAAGACACTACAAAAAACTACCCCATGTAAAATATCTCATTAATAATTTTTATATCGAATGCATGTTTAAATAGCAATCTTTTGGATCTATTGAGTTAAAATAAAATACTAAAACTAACTTCACCTCATTCTTTTTACTGTTTTTAATGTGGCTACTAGAAAACTTAAAATTACATACGTGGCTCGGTTTCTATTTCTATAGGACAGTGCTGACCTATAAAGAGAGCTGGGACTTCATCAAGCTTATAGGATGGAATAAACTAACTGTACCTGTCTCCTAATATTCGTTTGATACGTTCCTGAATAAGGGGCAAAATTTGATCTAATGTTTGTTTTCATTTAACCTGGTGAGTCCTTATCCATTTTAAACCTTTGTGGCTACTGTTACTGGCCAGAAAGGACCTAAAAGTTGTATACGACCAAAGAATTTAGATACAACTATGAAGTTGTAGAAGCACTAAGCAGTAGTGATGACTACTACTATCGATCATGAAGACAATAATACTGAAAATACTACACTGAGTATTTATTTTGTGCCATCTGGTTTTAAAATCATTATGTATATTCACTTTATACTTGTTAGGCAATCATGTTCTCCCCGAGGACAGTGTAAGATGGCAGCAGAACGGCCAAAATGGCTGCAGAAAAGTTTCAAGGCCCCTAGAACAGCACATTTTCCAAGAACAAAGACCCTCCTCCCCCTTCTTCCTCACCGCCACATCCCCTTCCCACGTGTGCGAATTTCTTCATCTATAGAAAAATCCCAACTCAGCGTAAACCTCGCTCACTGCCCTCTCCTCCCTCCCTAGCCAATAAGAACAGTCCAGCTCAGCTTAACGGGATATAAAGGGCCCACCCCAACTCTCCCTGCTGCTGCTCCCACTTTCCAGAGAGCAGCCCGCCTGTCCATTTTGCCAGCTTAATACATGGTGGTTAAGCCTTTGTCTCCTGGTGTGTTTCTCATTCTGCATTCGGGCCGGGTTTTTCTTTTCAATACTCGTAATACCCTATTAAGTAGGTACCTTTATCATTAGTAATAGGTACTATTATAGTACTTAACTAAGCACTTATCACACACTGTGGTTGTAACTTTTGCAATTTGAAGTGCAACAGCAAAACTAGCACAAATTTCTTTTTCCTTCTTCACAATTTCATGGATGGAAGATTCGTTCTTACCATAGATCTTAGCAATCTCAGCATATGATTTTTTTTCTTCCCTCATTGAGAGCTTTCACTTTTTCATTTAAAGGAAGCACTTCACAACGTTTCTTTGGCATACCGAAAAAGCTACTACTCCTACGCTTTGGGGACATTATTAGGTAACGTAAGGATGTCTTAAACACAAGCACTCCAATAAGGACAGTTGATCTGATAACCCAGATAGCTACTAAATGACTAATGGGCGGGCAGCGTATGAAGCATGGACGCGTTGGACAAAGGGGTGATTCTTGTCCCCGGGCGGGTTAAACCTAGACAGCCCTGAACGCCGTTCAACTTAAAACTTCAGAATTATTTCTGGAATTTTCCACGTAATATTTTCAACCATTGACCGCACGTAACTGAAACCGTAGAAAGTAAAACGGCAGATAAAGGGAGGGCCACTGTATTAACATTAACATTCTCAATTTCACTTTTTGCTAAATAAACCGTGATTTGGGACCTCCCTCCCGAAGACTTAAAAGCTGGAATCACCAAGACCTCAGTCAGCTCCAGCCCCTAGCCGTAGTTAGAGCGCAACCAATCAGAGGTGCAAGGACGATCTACGTCACTCCTCGCTAATTTCCATCATCCCTTTCTCCCCCAACCTCTTTACTATTTGTTAGAAGTGACTAGTGGCCATTTTGGATTTGGGCGGAAGTGAAATTAAGACTGTGCTGTTAAAAGCCAAAAATTGAAAGTTAAGAACATCTTGCGCTTTCAACTAAAAGGGCCACAGAGAAGACATCTTTGCTGACTAACTAGGCTGCTGGGAGCTGTGAATTAAGTGCGAGGTGGTCACTAGCGCCCACACTGAAGGTGGCACCTGCCTGAGAATCACCCGTGCGGCCTCTCTAGCTCGGTTCCGGGTTCGTTCGCCTCTGTGGTGGCCTCGGAGGGGCGAAGGTAGGCATTCTGTCCCGTTTCCGGACCCGTCTCTATGGTGCAGGACAGAGCCGACCCCAGAAGTTGTGGGTGCACTGGCCATAACCTCACGGGGGAGGCGAGGGTGGCTGATGTCAAAAGGGGGCAGAAAAGGGGCCCAGAGTCAAGACACTCTGCTCCTCCCCGACAGCCTCCCGCAGGTAACAGGGAGTCCTCGCTGCGTCCTCGGTCAGTGCGGTACCGGGCCGCGGGGGAGTGGGCCGGGCCGGAAGAGGAGGCGGTGGGCGCGCGCCCCTCTCGCGGGTCCGCGCTTTAGGCCCGCGCGGGGGCGAGCTCGGCGCGGCGCCGGCTGCCGGTTGAGTTCTGCTCTCCGCGTCGGAGCAGCTTCCCCTTGCTTCTTGCGGGGCGCCCTTCTAATCTTCGCCCAGCGAGGCACCGGCGGCCAGAGCTCTCGGAGGAAGCTACGGAGTCGGTTCTCGCGGGGAGGTGTGGAAGGTGAGGGCCAGCGAAGCGAGGGGGTGGCGGCAGGCCAGGTCACTGCACGGGGGCCGGCGTTGCCCGAGCCCCGGGGATGCTGGCCGGGGTCGCGCCCGCCCTTGGGAAGGAGGCTTTCTTCTCCATTCAAGACCAGTGCCAGGTCCCTCGAGGCCCAGCTGCCTCTTGTCTTTGCGTAGTGATTTATTTAGAATAAAGATGAGCCATTTCTCGGAAGGTCATGTTTAGGAAACCATGTGAAATACTCCAGAGTCCGGTCATGAGTTTTGGAATCACTGTAACTTCTGTTTTGAAGGACCCATGTGCATATCCACATAGTATCTTTTAGCTGAAACTATACTTAGTTCTTTTGGTCTATAAAGACTTCATTATGTGTTGCTCGTCAGCTAGCAATGCTGGACTGAATTTCATGCAGGAAATAATATACTTGAAACACATCAGAGTAACGGGAGTAATGTTATCATTAGATACCAAAGTATCAATACAGTGTATCCTTAGAACTCACAGTGCAAGCCATTATCTTTGAAATTTTGCAGCAAAGGGATCCAGGACCAAGATAATCTCAATTTATTGCTGGGGAAAGAACAGAGAGAAATATTTTCCCAGAGGACACGGGTTTCTTAGTTGAGTGTGTGAGTTGCCTAGTGACCTAGACGAGGGTTTTCTTAATCCACAGGTGGTCCAGAAACTTCATGTGCTCCCTAGGAAGCAAAAGGATAGAGGAAGATAGGCAAACAAAATTTAAACGGAAGATTATGGCGCGTGTTGAAGTAAGAGACTGCCCACTCAATCTTTTATTAAAGTGAATGGAGATGATAAATTCTGCAAAATACCTGTGCTTTCATATTAGAATATTCTTTTCTACCTTCTTGTGAATTTTTAATTTCAAAGCTAGCAAACAAGTTTTTGTGTTTCCCCCCCACTCATCAAAATAACAAGAAAGAGCATTTTGGAAATCCTAGTGTTGTATTTTAAACTGTCTTACATTGCAGAACGTTCATTTTAGTTGAATTATCATTTTTCAAGCACTGTTTATGTCAACAGTATTTGTGCCTCTTTAGATACAGTTGTGTGAAATAAAAATTTAAGAATTACTGCTTTAAGACATTCTCAAATTGCAATCATCAGCACATCTTTTTATTTTCCCCTAATAAAGTTTGCACTGGACATAGAATAGAACTCTACAACTCTCGTCAGCATCGCACGATGCTTTCAAAACTATAAAATGGCAGATATCCTTTTGAGTTCTCTCAAGAAACTAAGTCATCTTTTTTAAATTTTAAGTGATACTTCTTAGGATCTTAGAGCTGAAGTACACTGCTATGAAGAATCGCCAGTTTTAACCTCTTCCTAATGTTTTCGTAACTCACATTGTTAAATATCTTGCAGAAGAATTCATAATATTAAATCAAAGTTTTATAGATGTCATAAGACTCAGTATTTCCACAGGGAAGTATTTGGCTATTTAGAAATAACTAAGTAAAAGAAATGCCCATTGCTCTTGCCTTCATTGACTGCCATTCATTTAGCCAGAGCACTGCCTCTGAATCCTGGTGACCATCTTAACTCTTTTGGGGATTAGTAATAAAACTAAATAAACAGCATGATTTTCTGCCAAGAACGTATTTACTTACATGCAGTTCCTTATTCTCAGTTTTTCCCTTATTGTGTATTGATTTTGAAAAGCTGTGTCTTGCGTCTAATACATAGAAGGTTAGACTAGCTTCAAATGTATACACTTTTCAAGTACCACTTCTGTAACTCATTCCTCTAGTCTGACTGGTTTTTCAGGAGTTAAAGGCAAGTGGAGCTTCCTGCTTATGAAATGGCAGTTGGTTTCAAAGAACACAGACCCTGAGCTTTGAGTTGAGATCAGTTAAAAACGTAAAAGATCCACGCTAGCTACCTCAGGGAGTGTAAGGGTGTCAGTGAAGCAATGAGGGAAATGCATTTGAAGCTGGGCTTTTTGTAGCTATGAGATGGAGGGCAGTAAAGTGCCCCTATGGATGTGACTAAGCTACTTTCCCAGCGTTTGCTTTTTATATCCTGCTACCAACTGACTTCCTCTGTGCTTGCCAAGTTTTTGCTTTCATGTAGCTTTGGTTCCCCGTAGCCCCGGTTCTTCCTCATGGTATCCTTCTACCTTCACCTATGTGCTAATGGACAAATATCTTGGGGAAGACAGTGATCTGGCCAGTTTAACTCTTCATTCAGCCCAGGGGTTCTTCTGTGAGTTGACTGCCCTTTGGCCCAGGGTAGGCACATGACCCATTAACTATGGCCAAAAGAGAGGAGCAAGATCCAAGTAGTAAGCATGACCCTCTCTACTTTGTAGGAGGTTGTGGTGGGCTGGACAGGCACCACCACATCACCAGAATAGGGAAATTAACATAGTTGCTTTTGTCCATGATCCTACATAAACTGTTTTTATTTGTAGTCCCAGTAAAAAGTTGAATGTTGCATATAGTTGAAATACTTGCAATTTGCAATTTTTAGTACTGTTTTACTTCTATATCCTTCTTTTCTTTTTGTATCATTCTTAAGAAAGATAACTTGCCAGAGGAACTCAGTGGATTTGTTACAAAGCAGATTTAGTTCCTATGCTCAGAAACACTCTTAGATTTTTGGAAAACTTCAATTTTAGATAGTTTTGGCCATCGTACATGTTGTACTCTTTATAATGATGTATATGGCTCTGTAGGTACTTTAAATTCTGTTTTAGGCATGTGTTTTGAGCATCATTACATACTCTGATAACATAGAAAGTATTGTATGGAACTTCACCAAAGTGGGGAAAAAAAAACTCAAGTAGAGGGACTATGTGTAATGATTATTGAGTTTATATTTGTCCAAAGAATACAGATTTTAAACTGAAATTTTTAAGGCCTACATGGAATTTTTGTCTGTGTTACTTAGAACTAGTAATTTGCTTGCCACGTTGCTGGTATTAGTAAGAGCTCTTTATTTTTTAATTTTTATATTATGGTAAATCCAGACTAAAAACTGAATGCCGGGGCTGGCCCGGTGGTGCACTGCTACAGTGCGCCGCTTGGAAAGCGCGGCGGTGCTCCCGCCGAGGGTTCAGATCCCACACACAGACCGGCCGCTCACTGGCTGAGCGAGGTGCGGGAGCAACACCGAGGGTTGCAATCCCGTTGCCGGTCCCGGTCCGGTACGGGCGCGACACTGAGGGTTGCAATCCGTTGCCGGTCATGAAAAAAGACAAAAAGGAAAAAAAAAAAAAACTGAATGCCACAAAATTTTTAGACATATGTTGTTTGTCCTATACAGGTTTTAAAAAAAATTGAGCCACCATTGAAAAATATGGAAATTTCCACATAAATATTCAGGTTCTTGGTTTCTCATGATCTGACAACCCTGGAACTGCATTCCTGGTTTCAGAATGCCAGCCCTGTCACAGTAGGTGACTGTGCACATACAGTAGGCCCTTTGCTACTGTAGCAATACTGTTGGACTACTGTGCATTACCTATTGTAACCATGTGAGTTTGTATCCCTGTTGTAAAGAAAGATATGTTCATATTATTGAAGATTCGGAAGTTGCTGGCGCGTGTGTGTGTGTGTGTGTGTGTGTGTGTGTGTGTGTCTGTATATAAAATTACTGCCAGTCTGACCCCACCATGGCAAACTTCTGTTAATACTTTAGCAA
>NW_007728623.1:153676-161635 GCF_000696425.1 Galeopterus variegatus | reverse complement strand
GGTTTTAAAAAAAATTGAGCCACCATTGAAAAATATGGAAATTTCCACATAAATATTCAGGTTCTTGGTTTCTCATGATCTGACAACCCTGGAACTGCATTCCTGGTTTCAGAATGCCAGCCCTGTCACAGTAGGTGACTGTGCACATACAGTAGGCCCTTTGCTACTGTAGCAATACTGTTGGACTACTGTGCATTACCTATTGTAACCATGTGAGTTTGTATCCCTGTTGTAAAGAAAGATATGTTCATATTATTGAAGATTCGGAAGTTGCTGGCGTGTGTGTGTGTGTATATAAAATTACTGCCAGTCTGACCCCACCATGGCAAACTTCTGTTAATACTTTAGCAAATTTTTTTTTGTCTTTCTGTCTGTGTATGCATGTATTTATATCTCTTTTTAAAACAACTTTATTGAGGTATAATTGATATAGAATAAACTGAACATAAATTGTACAGTTTTATAAGTTTTGACTCTTATAATCACCCATCACCATCATCATAATCAAGATAGTGAATATATCTATCCCCCCCAAATTTTCTGATACTCCTTGGTAATCCTTGCCTATCCCCTGGTCCCTCTAACTATGCCCTCCCACCCCGCACAACCACTGATCTATTTTCTGTCGAGTAGATTTGCATTTTCTAGAATTTTATGTATGTGTGTGTCTGTTTTTTAGCACTTGAGATTACACAGTTTTGCAGTTCCCCCCTTTTACTTGGCGTGGCTTTGAACAGTGGTGAGATTGCACTTTTTCTTATGTTTATTGTCATTTGTATTTCTTCAATGAGTTGTGTGTTTTCTTTCCCATTATTCTCCCAGTGTTTTAGTGTTTTACTTGCTTTACACGTTCTCTCCATTTGTTAGCATGTTTTTCATCACTTCTTCAATGAGTTGTGTGTTTTCTTTCCCATTATTCTCCCAGTGTTTTAGTGTTTTACTTGGTTTACACGTTCTCTCCATTTGTTAGCATGTTTTTCATCACTGTTACAAATATTCTCCAGTTTGTATTGTTTTTATAATTAAAAGTTATTTTAGACATACAGAAATTTTATTGTTTTTGAATAATCTAGTTTTGCAACATTTTCCTTTTTAAGACAGGATATGTGAGGGGGTATGAATTACCTTATTTTTGATTGCCTTTCCACTTTGAAAGTTTGCCTGTGGGGGTTTTGGGGGAAGATAACTAAATGTAACTACTTGGTAATGTGCATTTTCTCTAGAGTTGTTAGTTATTAATTAACAAGCATTGCTAGTAACTTGCCGAACATTTACCATTTTTATTGTCAAATATCCTGAGAGTTGCAGAAACTAGTAAGGTTGAGGGACTATGTCTGGATTTCCTGGATATCTCTTGCTCATGTGGCAGTTAGAGATTTAATGTTTGAAATTGTTTTCTGTTTTCTTTTAGATCTGCTTGGCTTTGAGGAGGAGCTGCTGTACTGCCTCACTGCATAAGGGATGGGATCAGAGAACAGTGCTTTAAAGAGCTATACACTGAAAGAACCACCATTTGTCTTACCCTCTGGACTTGCTGTTTATCCCGCTGTACTTCAGGATGGCAAATTTGCTTCAGTTTTTGTGTATAAGAGAGAAAATGAAGACAAGGTTAATAAAGCTGCCAAGGTACCATAATAGGTGACAACTTAATAGTACTTTTTACTATCTTATTTTCCATTAAAAATTGAATTTAATTAATGAAGGTCAAAGGAGTTAAGACCATAAGGAATACTATTTTATTATTCGTGTTCTTTAAAAACATAGTTGTCCTTACTTCATGGGCATATCTCCAACTTGCATGCCATGGTCAGGTGCCATAGCTATAGCCAAAAAGCTTCATAAAACTCAGTGTGATGGCTTTTGTCATCATAGTTTATTTTTTTAGTGAGAAAGTTAGGGAGACAGTCTTACATGGCTGATATAAGATAAAGGGATTAATCTAGCTTAGCAAGAATGCTTTAAGTATTGATGACATTTTGATTAGTGTGTTTGATAGGATTGGAAATAAAGTATTTTAGGAACTTTAAAATATTTTCTTTTCCTGAGATACTGTGATGTCCCAGAACAAATGTTGGACTGGATGCCCCACAAAGAATATTGTACCTGGACTGTGGTTCTTGCCGCAGAACCCTAGACAGGTCATTAACTTCTGGAGGCTTCAGTTTCCTCCTTAGGAGAGAGGTCCTTTTCTACTTTGTTACTGCTGCTCCTGGCAAAGGGTACCAGTGCATTAGCATGTTGTCTCACATACTGTCAGGAGAGCCTGGTCTCTTATTAGAAAAAATGATTGTACTTTGGAATTTAATTCAATAAAATAAACCCAAGTGTCTTTTCAAATTAGAGAAAACAAAGGCATTAGTTGATATTTTCTTGGATAGCTAGCGTTTTGGATATTCACCCATTCATGTAGGTCATCTTCAGAAAGTTTCTAAAAAGGAAAACAAAGTTGTATTAATTCTTCAGTGTTTATTATGGCAGGCACAATATTTTCAGGTTGAATTTGATATCTTTATTTTGTTGGAATTCTGATCGATATTTTTTTGCATCTCTTTGTAATATCAACAAGTATGGAACATTGATATTCATTTCATAGGCCTTTTAAAATGGTTTTTACTTTTTTAAATGATTATCAAGGGTTATATTAGTAATATAATTTTGGCATTTCATTGGTCACAACAGTTAATTATTTAATGTGTCTTTGATCAGGTGTGAAATTAACAGCTATAATGTGGTTGCTAACGGGAAAAAAACGTGTGTAACAATCCTCTTAGAATGCATTTTCTAGTAACACATTGTGGTAAAAAGTGTAGCTGGCTGTTTTATTGCTAGTTAATTTTGCTTTTTCGGAAAACCATCTAGGCACTCCATCTAGGCATTGTTAATTTTTTATTGTGATTATGCAAAAGACACAATGCATTGCTTTGCTGTCTTATTCTTATGTGCAGTTACTGTCTAACATACCTCCTGTTATTTTCATCTAATAAGATTGTTCATATTGCTGGCCGGTTAGCTCAGTTGGTTAGAGCGTGGTGCTGATAACAACAAGGTCCAGGATTTGATCCCTGTGCTGGCCTGATACCCGCCCTGCCCCCCCCCACCCAAAAGGATTGTGCTTTTTATAATAATTAGAGTGACTATTATCAGCAAGGTAGTAGAGATTTATAATCTTCCTTAGTTTTTTTTTCTTAAGACTATAAAATTTTAAAAAATTGTATTACCCTTTATTGTACATGCACAAAGAAAGCTGAATAACCCAGATCATAAAGGTTTTCTTTTTACTTAAAAACATTTTATTTTATTTATTTTTTTAACAAGGATGTGCACATTTATTTGTTCAAATAACAAATACATAAACTGAATAACAGATGAATAACAGAGTACTCTGTAGAAAGTAGGGCTCCAAATTTTCACCAAAACCAGAGATGTAAAACTTATTAAAATTTGCATATTTCATTTTATAATCTCTATAATTATTTGAAATAGCTCTCTAAAGTCTTCCAAAAGCATGCCAATATCAAATTAATTTCAATACAGGAAGATGAATTAATTTTTCAAAGGCAAATTAATTTCTAAGCAAATCAGCAAGTCCACTTAATAAAACAAAATCAAGAAGTTAGATTAAATATCTAAGTTTAGCAAGATAAATTGCATAAAGAAATCAATAAAACAGAATATAAACACAAGAGCACTTCAAAAAGTTTGTGGAAAATAGAATTGGAAGATAATAGAAATCTCCGTGAACTTTTGTTTACATTTTTCCTTTTTTCTTTTTTAAAAAGACTAAGATCATAGAAAATATGTTCTCTGACCACTATAACAGAAGGAAATTTAGAAAACTCACAAATGTGTGGAAATTAAACAGCACTCTCCTAAAAAACCAATGGGTTAAAAAAAAAAAACAAATCGGGCCAGCCCGGTGGCGCACTGCAACAGTGCGCCGCTTGGGAAGTGCGGCAGCGCTCCCGCCGAGGGTTCGGATCCCACATACAGACCGGCCGCTCCCTGGCTGAGCGAGGTGCGGGCGCAGCACCAAGGGTTGCGATCCCGTTGCCGGTCCCGGGCTGGTACGGGCGCGACACTGGGGGTTGCGGTCCGTTTCCAGACACGAAAAAAAGACAAAAAAGGAAAAAAAAAAAAAAAAATCACAGGGAAATTAGAGAGTACTTTGAGATAAACATCAAAGCACAACATATCAAAATTTATAGGATGAAGGGCCCATGCAGTGCTCAAAGGAAAATTTATACTTGTAAATACCTATATTATGAATAAGAAAAATCTTGAATCAGTAATGTAAACCTCTATTTAGAAAAATAGAAAAAGTAGGGTAAACTAAACCAAAAATAAATATAAGTAGGAAATAACAAGGATTACTACAGAATTGTATGAAATAGGTAATTAAGAAACTAGAGAAAATCAACAAAACCAGAAGTTGATTCTTTAAAAAGATCAACAAAATTTGTAAGCCTTTATCTAGATCAAGAAAAAAGACTGAAATTACTAAAATCAGAAATAAAGTAAGGGCATCATTACATTGTCACTATGGCTTTTTGTGGTGGTATAAGATTTAGTTTCTTTTTCCTTCTCATTTGCATTTTTGTTCTACCAGTGGGTTTTGTTCTTTCTTGTTTAGTCATAGTAGTGATTATTGTTTTTTGGATTCCATATGCGGGACTTCCTTGAGGATTTCTCATAGGTGCTGGTCGTATAGTGGTGAACTCCTGCAGCTTTTGTTTGTCTGGAAAATACACTATTTTTCCCTCATTTCTGAAGGATAGCCTTGCTGGATATAGTATTCTTGGCTGGCAGTTTTTGTCTTTCAATATTTTGAATATATCATCCCATTTTCTTCTGGCTTACAGACTTTCTGTTGAGAAGTCTGCTGTTTGTCTGATAGGGGCTCCCTTGTATGTGACTTGATGCTTTTCTCTGGTTTCTTTTAAGATTCTCTCTTTGTCTTTGAGTTTTGCCCGTTTGACTATAATGTGTCTTGGAGAAGATCATTTTGGGTTCAGTCTGTTTGGGGATCTTTGAACCTCCTGGATTTGAATGTCTGTGTCTCTCCCTGTACCTGGGAAGTTTTCCATTATTACTTTGTTGAATAGGCTTTCCATGCCTTTTCCTTTCTCCTCCCCTTCTGGAACACCCATGATTCGAATATTTGTGTGCTTAAGGTTCTCTTTGAGCTCTCTTAGATTTTCTTCATTTTTTTAAAATTCTTTTTTCCTATTTTGTCTGCCTGGGTTTTTTTTGAAAAGACTATCTTTAAGATCAGAAATTCTTTTGTCTGCTTGTTCTAGCCTGCTGCTTAAGCTATCAGCTGTGTTTTTTATTTCACTGAGTAAATCTTTCAATTCCATGAGTTCTGCTACATTCTTTTTTAAGGTATTAATCTCTTTGTAAATTTCCTCCTTCATATTCTACATTTTTTTTTTCTTGTTTCATTATGTTGTCTGAGTCTTCTTGTATCTCAGTGACTTTCCTTAAGATTGTTGCTTGGAATTACTTTTCACTCATTTCAAGGGTTTCCTGCTCTATAGGGTTTGGTATTTGAGACTTACTGTATTCTTTTGGTGGTGTCATATTTTGTTGGGTTTTTGTATTTCAAGTATCTCTACTTTGATGTCTGGTCATCTGGTAGAGTAGTTGCTTCTCCTGTTACTCTGGAGTGGGCTTTGAGGAGAGAGATGTCCTTTTTTTTCTGCTGTCTGCTGGTGACTCTCCTTGTGTTGGTGCAGTCAAGTGTCTGGGGGCTGCCTGCATGGTGACTGTGGTTGCTGCTGTAGTGTTGAACCACTTTTGTGGCAGCCATTGCTGTGGCAGTAGCTATGGTGGACCATCTGTGTGGAAGTGATGTTTTCAGCATGTTCTCTTGCCTGCTTCTGGGAAGAGGGGGCTGGGGCCCATGGTTCTAGATCATAACGTTTTTAATGGGAGAAAACAATGTTCCACTCTCTGAGGGCTTTTGTGCTATAAGAATTTCAAAGCTTGAGAGAGATTTTCCTCCCCTTGTTATCTATACATAACTTTTTAAGCCATGACTAAGTCTTTGCAAAGAGTTTGTACTTGTCTCCTCTTCAGCTGTCCTTTGGCTTTGAAAACCTAGACATGAATCTGGGAAATTTTGAAGTGGGTAAAAAAGTGTTAAGGAGTTTAGATTATCAGAGTATTTCTGATATTCTGAAAAACTAGGTCACAGTACTTGAGATATATATGTATGGCATTCAGTGCATTAGTTTTCAGGAATTTGATGTTTGAAATATCTGAAATAATACATCAGTATAGTTAGTTGGCCTCACTCTCTCTAGAGTTTGGGTTCCTGATCCTACCTTTGATAGTTGTGATGGCCATTTCAAGCAGATATGTACTTGTAGTGTTTTCCTTAGGAAATATTACTGGGTAACGATTGCACTCTTCCTCTATCATCATAAGTAAAAAAAAAAACAATAACAATCACAGTACACTGTTATGTCTCTGAAATAAAATGAAATGCAGGTATAAGCTCTGGCCACAAAACCATATGAGAAATACTTAGATCCATCAGACCTCAGTTTATCTTGAATTCTCCAGTTATAATTAATTAATAGTATAATTTGATCACTGGTGATTATGACTCATTTCTAACCAATAGCCTATAAGGAATGATAAATCCTGAATCAGAATTTGTACTGTAGTTTGCTATAATTTAAGTGCGTAGTCACGGCTTTACAATAAGTACCAGCTTATACAAATGATTCTAAGTGTCTTTATCCCAGGCATCACATAGGACTCTAGGAATAGCTGTATAAATGCTATACAGCTGCTCTATTTAGCATCCTGGGAAACATTATGCTCTTCTCCCTGATGGATTCAGGTTGCTTTGTGGAAGAGTTGGTCAACATCTTTGAGAACTCACATTGTGTGGGCATGGAAGAAATGATTGCTGTGCTCAAGGAGCTTGCATCCTGGTTGGGAAATGCTGTTCTGCTCTTCCTCATATTGACGTTATCTTTTTCTTCCCTTCCTCTTAGCCCTTTCTCATACTATTTACAACCCTTATTCCATTGTAAATCAACTTCCCTACATTGTTAACTTTTTAAGAAATTATTTCTTTCCCCTCCTAATCAGAACCTGGTGCTCTTACATGGCTCTTGAGTATTATCCCCTTGGAAGAAGCTCAAGAGTATTTTCCCATCCCTCAGGTATGGTGGGACCACCAGACAAAACTGGCCATCTCCCAACTCCCCACCACACTTTTCAGACTTCACTTTCTCACTTTTTCCCTTTAATGCTTACAACCATCCAAGCTTTTACCTCAAAATAATTATCTGCCAAAATCTCTGGTCTGAGCTCTAGATCTATATTTTAACCTGCTTATTGAATATCTCCAGCTACGTGTTTCAGCAGCACCTCAGATGCAAGTTCTACTGTGTGGGATTCTTCATCCCTTTCCCTTTCTGCATTTTATTCCTAGTTCATGATCCAACCTTTATACAGTGGGCATTTAAAAACAGAATGTATCTGCATCTTTGCCTCAGATTTGCATCTCTGGGGAAGAAAAAATAATATTTCTCTGAAAATCTTTGCTCTCTAGTTTGAGCATATTGGTAATTTTGTTGTATTTATTTAAGAGTGTGTGATTACGGTTTCTCCCCATCTAAAAGCTTGCAGGTGGATTTGAACTGTAGATAAGAACACTGAGTCAATTAACTTTCTGTAGTTCTCAAAGTGAAATAGTAAATCAGAATTGGCAAAGTTTGAGATTATTATAAGAAAATAAAAGAAATTGGAGAAACTAACCCGCTCAGAAGATTTTCCCATGACCCTGCCTAAGAGAAATTTAATAGACAAATTTGAGGCAACTGATACAAAAATTGTAACTGCGCTAGGTTATGGACTCATGCTATCCCATATTCTTCAGAGGAGGTGGTTTTTTTTTTTTTTTTTTTTTTTTTTTTTTTTTTTTTTTTTTTTTGGCAACGG
>NW_007728623.1:142818-153366 GCF_000696425.1 Galeopterus variegatus | reverse complement strand
TTTTTCGTGTCTGGCAACGGGTCGCAACCCTCAGCGTCGCGCCCGTACCGGACCGGGACCGGCAACGGGATTGCAACCCTCGGTATCGCATCCGCACCTTGCTCAGCCAGTGAGCGGCCGGTCTGTACGTGGGATCCGAACCCTCGGCGGGAGCGCCACCGCACTCTCAAGCGGCGCACTGTAGCAGTGCGCCACCGGGCCGGCCCTTTTTTTTTTTTTTAATATTCCATTTTAGTGTATCTTGATTTTTTGGCTGTATTTATTTTTTAAAAAATAATTTCACTAGGGGTCTTGGTATACGTAACTAATTCTAATAGTCTAATATTGTACCACATCACGTGAAATGTAGATGACTTGTAATCATATAGTTTTCTCCAACTGCTCACCCCTACTGCCCTTTTGCTATGTATACATCAACTGTACACACACACTCATACATAATCACACACATTGAAAACTTTCCTGGTGGTGTTACAATGTTTGCTTGAAATAGTCATATATATTTTAAGTAACTGAAGAGGTAAAAATGTAGCCTTCATATTCATCATCATAATTACCATTTCTGATGCTCTTCCTTCATTCCTGAAGATCCAAGTTTCCCTTTGTATCATTTTCTCTTCAACTTGAAGAACTCCCTTTGGTATTTTTTATAAAGCAGGTCTTCTGGCAAGAAATTTTCTGGTTTTTTGTTATCAAAAATGCCTTTATTTTCACTTTCTTCCTTAAGGATATTTTTGCTATGTGTAGTATTCAGGGTGATAATTTTTTTTTTCTTTTAGCATTTTCAAGGTGTTGTTCCACTGTCTTCAGGTCTCTATATTTTCCTAGAAGAAGTCTGCAGTTATTTAAGTCATCATTCCGTCTGTGTAATGTGTTGCTTTTCTCTATCTGCCTCCAGGATTTTCTGTTTATCTTTGATTTTCAGCAGTTTGGTCATGGTGTGTTTAAAGGTGGTTTTCTTTGAATATGTCATGTTTGGTGTTCACTGAAGTACTTAAATCTGTACATTTAAGTATTGGGCCAAATTTAAGTTTTTTCAGCCATTAAATTTTTTATGTCCCTATTCTTCTCTTTTTGGAACTTCAGTTATATTCACTGGACCTTTTGTTGTTGTCATACAAGTTCCAGAGACTGATCACTTTTTTAAAAATATGTTTTTTCTTTATTATTTAAGTTGGTTAATGTCTTCAAGGTCAGAGACTCTTTCTTCTCTTTTGAGTCCATACATTAAATTTTTATTTCTAATATTTTATTTTCCATTTCTAAAATTTCCTTGTAGTTCTTTTATGTAATTTTTTTTTTTTTCCTTTTTGTCTTTTTTTCGTGTCCGGCAACAGATCGCAACCCTCAGTGTCGCGCCCGGACCGGACCCGGACCGGCAACGGGATCGCAACCCTCAGCGTTGCTCCCGCACCTCGCTCAGCCAGTGAGCGGGAACCGGTCTGTATGTGGGATCCGAACCCTCGGCGGGAGCGCCACCGCGCTCTCAAGTGGCGCACTGTAGCAGTCTTTTATGTAATTTTAACGTCTCTTCTGAGAACTTCTGTCTTTACGTTTGTTTTATAATTGTTTTCTTTTATCTTTAAGAAAATGACTATAATAGCAGCTTTAAATTCTTTCTTATGATTCTAATATCTGGGTCATTTTAGCATTGGTATTTGTTGGCTGTCTTTTACATTAAGAATTGATCACATTTTCATAGTTCTTTGTATGTTGAGTAATTTTGAATTGCATCCTAAACATTTTGAATGTCATGTAGCATAGACTCTTGATTCTGTTTTAATCCTTTTGAGAATGTTGACGTTTTTGATTTAGCAGGCAATTAATCCCTTTAGGTTCAGGCCTCAGGTTTTTGAGCTACTTTCCTCCCACTTTTCCTGTGAATGGTAGTTCAAATCTCGGTTCATTTCACAAAACTCTGCTATGCTGGTTTGGGTGTATCCTGTGCATGCCTGGTTTAGGGGTTTGAGGATTTGTGGATATGCAGAAAATTATAGCATCCAGCACTCTTCCCTCTGGGATATCCTTCTCATACTTTGGCCTGCCGGGGTTTCTTTCTGTGATTCTTCTAGCCAGAAAGATGGCAAGGTTTTTATTGGAGTTTTAGCACCTTTGTTACACTGCTTTGCAACTGGGCCTGCCAGCAGGGCATAGTTGTGAGAAGGGGAAAAATTCTCCAAACGAGGTGGGGTGTTCTGGGGTCGGATAGGGTGTCTTGTGTCAGTGTTGCTTCCTGAAGTTTTTATTCCTTTCCATAACATGTGTGCTTTTGTTTACTTTCAGAGTTATCAGGTAGCAGTTATTGGCACATTGTTTACAGTTTACAGCAGTAGTCATTGGGAGATCTGGGCTCTTAGGGGGCTGATACTACCATAAAGGAGCTGGAAGTCTCTGTAGAATTATTTAAATGTTTGTAAACTGAATAGAGTCAGAACAAGTTACAGATTCTCTTTTGCTTTATTTGAAATTTGGAAGATAAGGGAGAAGGTAGAAAGCTGAAATGACCTTAAATGCAAGTATATGTTTTCTGACTCTTACCATGATATACGTGAAACTGTAATTAATCTGGTTGCGAGTCTAACCTCATCAACTCTTCTGTTTGTATTTTTAAAGCACTTGAAGACACTTCGTCATCCTTGCTTGCTAAGATTTTTATCATGTACTGTGGAAGCAGATGGAATTCATCTCGTCACTGAGCGAGTGCAGCCTCTGGAAGTGGCTTTGGGAACATTGTCTTCTGCAGAGGTCTGTGCTGGGATCTATGACATATTGCTGGCTCTTACCTTCCTTCATGACAGAGTAAGTAACTTGTACAGTCTGCCTCACAGGCTTTGAGGTAGACCGGAGGCTGATGTGTGTGATAGTGCTTGTAAATTTTGGTATATATAGAAATTGTGAGTTATTATTTGAAAGCTTCCTGAGAAAAAATAGCACAGTGGAAGGCACAAGAGGTGCTACAGACAGATGGTTTGGGGAATGGGCAACTTAGTTCCCTGTCCCTGGGAAGTTATTTATAGAAATTTATTTCAGTTTACTATAGTCTACCTCTATTTTAAGTCTTTATCTAAAAATAGCTTCAGCTGATATTTTTTATAAGCCAAAGATAATGGTTTACATCAGTGCTGCTATAGACCCAAGTTCCTATTTGTTTTCAGGATTTTTGTTTCATTATAAATTTTGAAGAAAAGACATGACCATTTCTTAGGAAGAGGCAGACTTTATACACATTCTTTCCGATTTGAGTAGGTGTGGCAAATTGAGAGATACTCTGTGGTGCAGCCGGTATGCTTGGCTCTGTGGCAATGTTTGTTACTATAGTAGTTCCTGTGTTTACTTCTGGTCTATTTCTTGACAGTATTATTGAGCTATTTTCTTTTATTTGCATTCTGAAGCATTAAGGTCTTTGGCAGCCTCCTAAGATTAAAAAACATTAGTCACAGGTTAGAAACATTTGCATTTGATTCATCTTAATGTATGTTTTTAAATTTTTTCTACTAATGGGAGAGAGATTCTCCAAATATCATGTTTGATTTATAATCTCTTAAATGTATGTTTCCAAGTTCACATAATAAGAACTATTGATGTTTCACTGGGGAGGAATATCTTTGTTGGAGAAAGTGCATGCACATGGTAAAAAGTTTGCGTAGTATGAGAGTGCATATAGGACCAAGTAAGTCTCTCTCTCATCCTTGGATCCAGTTAAATGTATGTTTCCAAGTTCACATAATAAGAACTATTGATGTTTCACTGGGGAGGAATATCCTTGTTGGAGAAAGTGCATGCACATGGTAAAAAGTTTGCATAGTATGAGAGTGCATATAGGACCAAGTAAGTCTCTCTCTCATCCTTGGATCCAGTGCTCTAATTCTTTTCTCCAAAGGCAGCCATGGTGAGCAATTTGTTATTCCAAAGATGTTCTTTGTGCTTATAAAGCAAATATACATATGCTTATTCTCTTTTATTTTTTCTCAAATGAAAACATACCATACGTAACTATTCTAAATCTTTCTTAAAAAAAAATATATATGAGTGTTCTATATAAAAATATGTTCATATTTGATCTAGTGGGTAGAATATTTAAAGTGCTCTTTCATCTGCTGGAATGGTTTCTGGTTTGGAAGAAAACTTAAATACTTTAGCCCTGTTCTCATTTTCTCCCTCTTCATACTTATTTGACTGTTCTGTTTTTTTAATTGGCTCTTCTGTGGTCTGTGGGATATTTCTGGTGGTCCTTATCATTCCCTTTTCGTCTTCTATAGGCAGAATTTTTTTAATGCCTACTGACAAGATTTCAGGTGAAGTGGATCTGGGTTCGTGATAGAATGTAGGTGAGAAAGAATTTAGAGGAGATAATTAATAAAGTAACCCATGGGAACAAAGATAAATTTTATCTTTAGAGACATTGGCAGCAAATAATATAGGTTATAAAGACTTGTAAATTTATGTTTAAGGACACATGTATTTCTTGATTCCCATAGAAATGGGGAGGTGACTACATCAGTGCAGTGGCATTAATGTCTTTATCAACCTGTCTCACCAGGCAGGAGGAGATAATATAAGCCTTTCCATTGCATTTTTCCTTTTTTCTAACCTCATTCAGTTTACCATTCCTTAAAGACAGTTCCATTTATTATGCCACAAGTGGGAAGGCGTGTTTTTATAGTTTTTTTTTTTGGTGACGAGTATTTAGTTTTTTAGAATTTCTACTTCAAAAATGGGAGTGGCAGTCTTCTTCCTGTTGTTTTCTTCCAGGGTCACCTAACACACAACAATGTCTGCTTATCATCTGTGTTTGTGAGTGAAGATGGGCACTGGAAGCTAGGAGGAATGGAAACTGTTTGTAAAATTCCTCAGGCCACACCAGAGGTAAGCAAGGTGGCAGCTCTTTTTCCTTATTTAGGATTTGATAGCATCTTGGAATGTGGTTTTTACCCAGGTACTTTCTATATTTTATTAATTTTAATTTTAATTTATTGGCAGCTGGCCAGTTACCCAGGCACTTTCTTTCCATGATAGTGTGATCTTAGATTTGGAGACTTGATTTTTTTTGTCAGTGCCTATGTTCATAGACTTTTAGGATTTCATTCCTTAAAGAGGGACTAGAGGTCGTATATTCTTTTCTCCTCATTTTATAGATGAGGAACCTGAGATTGAGAGAGAACAAGTGATTTGTTCAAATATTTTGATTAGATGCCCCTTATCACTGCTCCTGTAGTACCCCATACAGTACTTACTTTGATCATACCACTTAATGCTTAATATTGAAATTACCTGTATGTGTCTGTCTTTTATTCCATTAGCTGAGCTTCTTGAGGGTGTGATAGTCTCTTATATTTATCTTTTTATAGCTCCACCTAGCGTAGTGCCTGGTGTATATCGGGTATGTAAGAAATGTCCATTGAACAGTTGTCCATGTTGCCCAGAGTCATACATGAAGCAGCTGGAATGATGACCTGTGCTTTTTAACTCCTCCTCAGGGGCTGTGTCGTTGCTGCCAGTGGCACTACTTATAATTTTGTCTGATGGAATGCTACACATTTCCCTCCTAGGTCGACAAACCTTTCTGTTTTCTGTTTTGCTTCTTTCTGCTATTTTTCATGTTGCTGTTGGACTCCCTCCTCCTAAAAAGAGAAAATGAAATCCCTCCCATCATAATATCCCTACTGAAGGCAGTGGCTCTCTGTTTGCCTCAGTGGCTCAATCTGATTTCCCCTGTTCTCTTTCGTGCTGTGCCCACACGTAACTTGGGCATTGTGTGATGTGCACCTTCACGGGCTCTTTCTACTGCTGTTTCTACTGCATAGATAGTCATTATTTTTGTCCCCTTTGACCACTTTCTTCTTTGAATTCACCTTATGTCTATTTTTCTGTGGTCTGTATTCCAAATTCTTTGCCGTGGCGTTTATATAAGGCCTTTCACAGTCTCTTCCCCACCCTACCTTCAGCTCCACTTACCACTCACAGTTGTTGAGCTACTCTCTGGTTATATCCTATTCCCTCAGCTGTGTTCCCAGATGGGCCATACTCCTTCCTCTTCCTTTGTATGCCATTCTGTTGTCGGAATGCCTTTCTTCCCCTCCACTCCCTGGAAAGTGTAAACTCATCTAAGATCTGGCTTAAGTCTCCTTTCTCTGACTCCTTCCCCCAGGCATTCCCCTACTCAAAATTAGTCACTCCTCTGTGCTTCCCTGGCACTCAGCACATTTACTGAGATTCTTAGTTTACATTCGAGGTCGTGAGCACCTGTGTGGGAGCAGGGAATTTATGGCATTCATTTTGAATTCCTGGTGCTCTAAATGGTGTTTGGGACATATATAAACTCTTCGAAAATAATCTTTAAATTAGCAAATGAATGCGCTTATTCTGTGGATATTGATTTAGTCTTCATAGCTCATAATTCCCTCAACTTTTATATCTTGTGGTGACAAGACTTAAGATTCACTTGATTTAGTGAGAAGATTAATGATAGATTTGTTCTGTGCTAGAAAAGCCTTTTAATTGTTAGTATCTATGCAGGAAGAGAAAAAAGTATTCCTAATTTCCATATAAACAAATCAGATGCACACATGACCCTGAATAGCAGAAGTTGTCTGTTAAACCAGCTGAAGGGGAGAGGAAAGGAAACTAAAATTTACTTTCTCCTAAGCCTTGTACTGTGCCAGGTACTGCATTTACATTTTTATAATTAGGAAGATTTTAAATTTAATGGGTGACGTTGATTTGAAGGTCTCATTGCTGCTGTTTCCATTGCTCATTGCTTTTGTAACTTGGTATAAAAGATTGATTCACTAAACATATGTACAAATTATTTTCATTAATTTATTTAATTTATTTCTCCGTATAGTTTCTGAGGAGTATTCAGTCAGTAAGAGACACAGCATGTATCCCTCCCGAAGAGATGGTAAGATGTTATGCTTCAGATGTAGTGAAGGCTCCTTTGTGTAACCGACTGTGAAACTTTTCTGCTCATCACTTTCTTTACTAAGTTATGGATGTCTCATAATTCCTTTGGCCCTGAAGGCTTCTGAGATTAATTTTATCACCACAGCTAGGGAGCCAGCTTACATTTTTTGGTTCTGTTGACACCTACTATATTGTTTAAAGATAGAGATGACTCAGTGTAGACAGGGTGTCATGTCATTTCACGATAAGTCATTGTACTTTGCTGGAAGCCACAATAGTTGAGGAAGCAGCATCCGTAGTCCTTTCCTGTGCTTCACCCAAGCCATTCATCTGCCTCGCTGGCCATTAGTTAGGATTCCAAGATGCATTAAAGAGTGATTATTAATACTATGATGTTGATAAAGAAAGATTCTGTTTTACCAGTATATTCAAAAACAGATGCTCACATAAATTCATTCTTGTAACCATTGTAAATAAACATTGATCCCCAAAGTTATATTTAGTGTGCCTTACAGAAATACAAACTCAACTATAAACTTAAGTTTAGACCTAAGACTTGGAATAAATCAGGTTTATCCAAATCAGTATGGTGTATCTATGCTAACATTTTTCAAACTGGTGATTTGTGGGTTTTAAGTCAATTCAGGGGGTCTTGCCCAGCATTTAAAAAAAAAAAAAAAGGAGTAAAGGAGAAAATATCATTGGGCATCTCAGATGATAGGCTAAGTACTGTTTTATGAAACTTTTATTTCCAGTATGTGTGTGTTTATACATATGTGTGTCTACTGGGTCATGATATAAGGTAAAATTTTTGCTCTGGTTACAGTTAAAAATATTTTTGAAAGCCACAGACGTATCATATTCTGACCTTTTTTTTTTTTCTTTTTGCCTGCTTGATATTTTAAAATCTTTGATTAATTCCATTCACTACCAGTTTTGTTGTTGTTGTTGTTGTTTTTGCGGCTGGCTGGTATGGGGATCTGAACCCTTGACTTTGGTGTTATCAGCACCATGCTCTAACCAACCGAGCTAACTGGCCAGCACTCTTAATAATAATGTTAATACTAATTTATCTATTCTTTCTATATCTATTACAGTTTTGGTGTTACGGATTCTTTATTTATTATTAGTTTATTTTTTGGCACCTGGCAGGTAAGGGGATCTGAACCCTTGACCTTGGTGTTATCAGCACCATGCTCTAACCAACTGAGCTAACAGGCCAGCCCTATTCACTAATAGTTTTAAGAGCCCATAAATTAGTGTGTTAGTACGTGGTACCATAAAGTTAGATTCGAGTGTAAATAAATGCAAATATAAGAGAAAGTGCTGCATAGAAAATTAGAAATGATTCATAAGCAGATCTTCTTGTTTTAATGGTATTTATTACTTTTAGTCTCCAGAATTCACAACTCTCCCAGAGTCTCATGGACATGCCCGGGATGCCTATTCATTCGGAACATTGGTGGAAAGTTTGCTCACAATCTTAAATGGACAGGGTGAGTTGGAGTTAAACTACTGCATCCACAGATTAAGTAGGAAAATTATCCACAGCCTGTTTTGTGTGGAATTCAAAGGACTGTAGTCTTTAATTACAATAGGGAACCTATTGCTTGCCAAGTAACTTTTTTTAGGGCAGATATGAACAGCAGTTAGGAAAGAAGCTGTAGGTTTCCTTTAGTTTTCATAGTGAAAAGAATTTTAAGCCGGAAGCAGTTTGAACTATGGCTGTCAGTATGGTGTGATTATCTTATTAATTGGTAACAGTATTTATGGTCTAAAGACTCTATTCCTTATTGAGCTAGCCAATAAGTAAACGAATGTCTTTGATGATTTATGTGTAATAATCTGCATAATAGAGTAAGGTTCAAAATTTTTTGTTAAATTAATTTCTAAATCAGGCTTAACATTTCTTTATCTCTGTTCTTTCAAAGTCCTTTTGATTTATCTTCTTCTTGCTGTAATGTACTCATTACTTTTTTCTTTCATTGCCCCTTAAAGTCCAGGCTACTAAAGACATTATTTTCTACTCTCTTCTGTGTTCTCTAATTTATGCTTGGCAGCCTGCTTCACTCTCCTGTGACCACTCTAGGCCTTTAATTTTCCACTCATTAAGTTTACTAAGACACATGTCATATTAGGTCCCTTTCTGGCCTATATCTCACATTGCTGAAGCTTTGTGCAGTTCTAATGCAGTTTCTTCTACCAAGCTGATGCAGTGTTCTGATGTTACAAGTACCTCCTGGATGTCAGCTCTAAATTGTCCCAGCCTAAACCTGAGAATTGAAACATAAGGCCCTAAGGCATCTGTTGTATGTAGTAAACTAACTGTTCTCCTATGCATGTAGAATGGTGGCAGTTTTGAACCATCCTTTGAAGAACTGAATTCAAGTAACTGTCTGTGTTCTGTGAATGAGGAACTCTGATTGAGAAAGGCCCTCAAACCTCCCCCTTATTAAACCTCCTTTGGGCCTGAGCTGGCTTAGACAGACAATCAGAAAAAGAGGGAATAGAATGGGGGAGGCACCTGGGGTGGGGCTGGATGTGTTGGCATGGCACAGGAACTTTCTCTATCTGCCAAGAAGTTTGGCCTAAGGCAAGCAGGAAGCTGTTTAGCAACAGCCAGGGCTTTTTTGTTTGGGCTTTTACAGGTTGGTTTTTGCTCTCGTCAGTCTCCAGCTATAGAGGTCCTGAAAAGAGGGAGAAGGCATTGGAAACTAACTGTAGCTCTGGATTTCAGTTTCAGCGGATGTTCTGTCCAGCTTTCAACAGACCTTGCACTCAACTTTGCTGAATCCCATTCCCAAATGTCGGCCAGCGCTCTGCACCTTACTGTCCCATGACTTCTTCAGGTGAGGGCGTCTGGTGTGATGAAGCTGGCTGCTTCCTGCTGCTTTCCTGCTCTCCTGTGCACTGTATAAGCACCAGTGGGGGTTGTGGAGGACCAAGGATGCAGGCCCTGCTGTTGTTAATTCTTAGGAGAGGTTGAATCATGTCCGCAGAAGAAAATAGGGAGAGAAAGTGGTTGCCTCTCAGGCTCCTGTGACAGATACGAAGTTTTAGAAATCCTTGATTGTCATGGAGGTTTGGGTTTAGAAATTATAGTCAAATTCATTAGAGCTTCTGATTGTGAAGAAGCTAGCTTGTGTCTGGTTGTTTACAGTTGTAAGGTAATTGGAAAAGTTAATAAACATGGCCTCTCTTTTCTGCTGCTATTATATTTTTGATGTGAATTTGTTATTGTTGAATATTTCTTTTGGGGCAGGGGATGAGTTTATTTTTCCTCCAGTAGGAGATTATTTTCTTTCTTCGGTAATACTTGATGGAAGAGCGAAGAAGTTGGTTTATGGGGAGGGGCACAATATAACAATTCTGGATTCAGAGGTTTTTGAACCTCTCAAGGTTGGTTTTCGTTATGTGTTCTTTCATTTTTTATTTCCATGACTACAGAAATCTGCATAGGTTAGTTCCATATACATGACTTTAATTATCAAAGCCAACCTTACATTAGTTTTCAAAGTAAATATACTTATGTGTTTGCAGTTGGAGAGCCTGGGAAAAACCAGAGCAAAGGGAAAGCTACTATCATCCCTGAAAAGGGAAAAATTACCTGTAGAGTAGGACCGGGGGGGGGGGGTTTGGGGGGGG
>NW_007728623.1:129268-142808 GCF_000696425.1 Galeopterus variegatus | reverse complement strand
GGGGGGGGGTATTGGGGGGGGTATATTATTAAATAAGTAGTATTTATAGTTACATATGTCATTTATATTTCAAAGAAACTGTTCAAAACATTTCCTATTAGACTCTTTTGGGGGGGAGGGGGTTAAAATTTAATTTGTTTTTTTAATTGACAAATTAAAATTGTGTATATTTACCATTAGGAGAGTCTTCTAACCAAGGTATTTTTGTGTCTTTTTGGATGATTCTTAGAAATATTTTCTTCCCCTTGATATAAAGTTTTTACAAAGAATAATCCTTTACAGTAAATATATTCTTTCATCCCTGTATGTAATGTGAGTTCTCTATTAAGAATTGTATTTTAAATAGAGAGGGGAGAAGAAAGCTACAAACATCAACACCCCCTTCCCCAAATCCCATTGTTACATGTGAGGAGGAAACCCAGTCAGAGACAACAGAAGCAGCCAGAGCTAGCATCTCTTGTGGAGGTAGCTGAGCCGATTTGGTTAAAGTTAAGACATCTCTGCTACTAAGACAGAGGCAAATGGGTGTAAACGTAAGATGTGGAGAGCCAGGCTATAGCTGTGCTTACTGGGTCTGCCATGTAGGTTGTTCAGCTGTGTGCAGAAGCATCTAGGGGCAACAGTCCAGTACAGCAGGACGTGAGCAACCTTCCCTTGGAGCTTAGCAGTCCAACAGTATTTGGGACTCTGTTGGCCCTGTGGGAAACTGGCTCTCTTCTCACACTTATCCCTGCCTGGCTGAAAGAACGATTGAATGACTTGAAGCAGGAGAAGTGAGAAGACTCCTGTCACTTGTACAGAAATTCTGCTTTTCCCAACCCCCTTTAATAATTTTTATTTCACCAAAGAAGACTTGGGAATCAATAACTATTTTGTAATGGTGATGTCATTTCCAGGATATTTCATTTAACAACATTCTATTACGACAAAAAGAATGATGATGACAGTTAAATCCATAAAGCATATTAGCATGCGTGGAGCTAATAATGTTTGTATTGTCTTTATCGATTTCTTTGATATTCTTAAAATAATAGCTTGTTTCATAAGCAACTTAGTTATAATAGTTTTAAATAGTATAGGAGAATTTTTTTCCTGAAATATGTATGCAGTGTATTTGAATTTTTGCCGTGCACGTGCTGTCTCCCAATATTCCATCCACTGAGAAGAGTATTTTTTAATTAAAAGAAGTTTTTTTTTTAATTGACACATAATAATTATACAGGAGAATGTTTCTTTGTTGAAAATTATAATGGTGTGGCCTGTGGTTATGGTTTCAATGTTTAACAACCTTCTCTAATCTATTGTCCTACATTTTTTTCTTTTTGGCATTTAGAAATGATTTTCTAGAAGTTGTGAATTTCTTGAAAAGTTTAACATTGAAGAGTGAAGAGGAAAAAACTGAATTCTTCAAGTAAGTTCAGAAAGTCAAGACTTTAAATTCAGTAACTTGGATTAAGTCCATGTAATCACATCAGGTATTCTAGAGAGGATGAGTCAGACATCTGGTTTATTTCACAGTGTTTATTGAACATTTCCTACACGTCAGGCTTTCTGCTAGGCCCTGGGAGAGAGAGTTTTGGTGAGAGAAATAGATGCCCAGACTGGTAATCCTTAAATGGGGGGGTGGTTGCAGTGAAAGGGCTTTTGGAGGGAGTCCTGAGAACACGGAGGACAGGCAAGTGGTGGTTAAAGAAAAATATTCTGGTCAGAGGAGCAACATGAACAAATGCACGAAGGCGAGACCCAGTATGACTTGTGCAGGGAATGACAAGCAGCTGAGTCCTGCTGGGGGGCAAATTCTAAGACAAGGACAGTAAGAGGTAGCCCTTGTATGTGGAACTGAAGAGTGTTGACACTATTTGCAAATAGTGGACTTGAGGTATTGAACCATTGAAGGGTTGAAAGCAGGCTGTGAAATGGTTAAAACTCCCTTTAGGTGGATCACTGTATTGTCTATGAAGGAGGCAGGCTTAGCTCATGGATCAGTCAGTCGACCGCGGCAGTCCGGGCGGTAGATGTGAGGCCACATGTAAGGGCGTTGATGGTACCAGTCAAGAAGAAGACACTGAGATAAGAAAGGTTTAAAAGATAAAGTTGGCAAGCCTGAGTGATTATTACCAAATGAGAGAGAGAGGGGAAGACCTACTATGCAGGACAATGATGAATTCAGTGTTGATGTGTTGGTTTGAAGTGTGGGACAGAGGTGTGGGATAGGGATGTACATGGCCAGTTGGCCAGACAGTTCTGAAGCTCAGGAGTGAATTCTTAAGCTGATGAGCTAGAGGTCAGTATTAGGGTGTCATCAGCCTATGGTTGGTGATATTTTCCCAGAGAAAATGAGTAGCCCAAATTGTAACCCTTGGGTCACCCAACATTGTAAGAGGGCTTGTGGGAAACAAAGCAGCAATGGTTAGAGGAGATTCAGAGAGAACCAGGAAGGAATTCATTTTCCCAAAGGAGTAGGGAATTTCAGAAAGTTAGGAGAAATCAACACCTGTTTATTTAGCAATCAAGAAAGCGCTGGTAACCTTGTCTTAGCAAGAGCTGTTTGAGCAGGGTGAGACTGCAGTGGGCTGATAAATGAATGGAAGGTGAGAAAGTAGATGTTGGGTAAAACCTGGGCAATTTGGAAAGGGAAGAACGTATTATTGCTAAAGAAGGACATAGAGTCATGGAAGAAAGTTCTAAGGATGGAAGAGATGTGAACATGTTTATAGACTGAGGGAGAGGAGCTAGGGGAAGAGTGGAGGGAGCAGTTGTGTCTGCAGTGTTGGGACGACTGTCAGTGCATGTCCTGAAAGAGAAGGAATGTTGTGGCAGTGTCTGGGTGGGGTGGCCATAAGCGAGAGGAAGCCCTCCAATCCTTGGTGACTGGAGAGGAGGTGAGAATGAGTGTGGATGTGGACCTGTTTGTCTATACTGGCATATGGGTGTGAAGGTGATAATGCATGACGTGGCCTGTTTCCTAACAAAGCAGGAGGCCAGGTTATCTGCTAAGGATAACCTTATAGTGGAGTATTATTACTATTAACATGTAAGATCTGTAAATCTTAACAAAGTACTTTTATATATGTTGTCTTTATAGAAGTAAATAACAAAAGCCTATATTTTGTTTACGGTGGAATCTTTAATCTAATATCCTATAGCTTTGAAATTTGAAAAAGTGCCTTTTATTATCTAGAAAGCCTCTGGCTCATTAGGGGAAAAAGGAAGGCACTTTTGCTATTAATAGGAGTTAATTTGTTGAAAACATGTCCTAGCTTGGATTGGAGGTATGCTGGCCTTGCCTCACACTTTCTGCAGCTTTCTTAAGTACCTGGGGACCGACCTGTTCACCTTCCCCAGCTACATTTCAAAGTGTATCACTTTGATAGAAGTGGGAGAGAGGTTGTATGTGGCTGAGCTGTACAAGTAAATTGACTGAGCATCATGACCAGTTTCACAGGCTTTCCTTCTTTGTCCTCAGATTTCTGCTGGACAGAGTTAGCTGCTTGTCAGAAGAATTAATAGCTTCGAGGTTGGTGCCTCTTCTGCTTAATCAGTTGGTGTTTGCAGAGCCAGTAGCTGTTAAGAGTTTTCTTCCTCATCTGCTTGGCCCCAAAAAAGGTGAATTAAAAAAAAAAATTATTATTGGCGATTAAAGAATTTGGTGATAATTATTCCTGGGCCGGCCCGTGGCTCACTCGGGAGAGTGCGGTGCTTGAGCAGGATAAGATTACTATGTGGTATAATTAATGTTTGGTTCTAAAAACAGAGAACAATTATTGGCCCCTTGTGTGATAGCTTTAACTCAAACTTGGGTACCAAAGTCCACAAGATAAATATGGAGCATCTTCCCTGTGAGTCAGATTTAGTCTAGTAAGTAGTTACATAGGACTAAAATATGAAATACAAATGAAGTTTTAAGGTAACACGTCTTCACAGAACTTGTGCGTTTAGGCCTGTGCCTCCTGGCTTACCAAGAACAACACATTTATTTTCTGTTTTCAGTGGAAAGATTGAAAAGCACTGAAATAATTTTACTTCTTGGGGCTTCAGTTTTTTTCCTGAATGTGACATGAGGTTTTTACTTTGAAACTTTGTAACTTTATAGCACTATAGGTGGTAGGTAACACATCAGGTTTAAGAATACAGCATTAATATAATATTATAGAATTTTGAGGTAGGTAGGATCCTGCTTTCAGAATTTATTTTCTTAAAAGATCTCAATTTAACAAAGCAGTGTTACTGGTTACTGTTTTACAATTTGGAATTTCCTAATATAGGTCGAGCATCCCTAATCAAAAAATCCGAAATCCAAAGTGCTCGAAGATGGTGCACCAAAATGGTGCGCAAATGAAATGCTCATTGGAGGATTTTGGATTAGGGATACTCAACTGGATAATGCAAATATTCCAAAATCTGAAAAAATCCAAAATCCAAAACACTTCTAGTCCCAAGCATTTCAGATAAGGGATACTCACTCAACCTGTAAGTCTACTTTCATGTCGTTCCCTTTAGCTGTGAATTTTTATTTATAGCTCTTCTATTCTATTACTCAGTAGATAGGGGTGTACCTCTGAATCACCTGGATTGCATTTTAAAAATTTGTATGCCTGATCCACTGGTTGTGGGACAGAGCCAAAACATAGGTACACATATATTTTTAAAGGTCTCCAAATGATTCTCACACATTGCTCTGTTTGATGCTCACTACTGTTAACTATTGGAAAGAGAGGACTGTCCAGCATCAAAGTCCCATTGTAGCATTTAACACTTCCTGGTTTTGCAAATAAAATTGCATCAACAATATGAATATGTCACTAATCTAATCTAGTCTATGAAATGCCTCACTGAATAAATTTATAAAAAGTTACCGTTTAGGATTCTGTTAAAATACCATACAAGTTTTCGTTGTAGTACATTATCTATGATCTCTAGTATTTCAAAACATTTCTGTAAGGTAGAGAATACTTAAGATAACTAAGCCTTGAGTAATTTGGGATCAAGAAAGCAGCTTTGGTTTGGGGCATAAGAATTTAAAAGAATACTTAGAATATGTGTAAAGTTCTGGGCTCAGTTTGTGAATTATGCCTAGTATTCTCTTCACTGAAATGACAGTTCATTTTTTCATCTGCTTTTGGGGGTAGAGAATGCACCGGGAGAAACCCCTTGCTTGCTGTCACCAGCCCTGTTCCAGGCGCGGGTGATCCCTGTGCTCCTTCAGTTGTTCGAGGTTCACGAGGAGCATGTGCGGATGGTGCTGCTGTCTCACATCGAGGCCTACGTGGAGCACTTCACTCAGGAGCAGCTGAAGAAGGTCATCTTGCCGCAGGTCAGAGCCCAGATCGGCAGTGGGCTTGTCATAGAGCCATCTGAAGGAAGGGCAAGACGAGAGTGGGCAAAGCTCTGCTGGTCATTTGGGGCAGAAAGGAAGAGGGTTTTGGGGTATTCAAATAATAGTTAGAAAGCCTTGAGGCAGCAGTTTGGTTTAAAAGCCTTCTGGAATACAAAGAGCTGAAATTAAAATTATATTTCCATTTCATTCAAACAGGCAAATCAATTAAACTTACATATTTGTCTTAACCTGGGAGAAAGTGGAATTCTGTTTGCTAATTCTTTGGGGGGAAATGAAGAAAAAGCATTTGTGGAATGCTTTGAGAACATAAACTATGATTGTCTGTAATTAAATTATTATAAAATAATTAAAGTAGGACTGAGAGGAGCATGAGATTATTCATATCAGTGGTTTTTAGCCTGTTTATCAGCTACCATAGAGCCTTATTATGGTTTGCCCACTCAAGGGCTCTGGGTTTGTATTAGTTTCTTATGGCTGCCATAACAAATTATCACAGACTGGGTGGCTTAAAACAACAGAAATTTATCCTCTATCAGTTCTGGCGGCAAGAAGTCTAAAACCAAAGTGTTGGCAGGACCACGCTTCCTCTGAAGGCTCTGGGAGAATCTACTTTGCCTCTTCGAGCTTCTGGTAGCTCTCAGCAGTTTTTGGCATTTCTTGGTTTGTAGTGTTATTACAATATCTGCCTCTTGTCACATGGTGTTCTTATAAGGACACCAGTCATTGAATTTAGGGCCCACCCTGATCCAGTATGATCTCATCTAAAGGTCATATTCTGCATGGACATGAAATTTGGGGAGACGGTATTCAATACAGTATGAGGTTTTTAAAAAAGTGTTTTTTTAAAAGATACTAATCACATAATATCTTTCAAATAATTTGTTTTCCTATGAGATTAGTTTTCAGGGAGCTAATAAGTGGGAAAGATAGATGTTTCAGTTACCTGTTGCTGTGTAACAAACCACCCCAAAACTTAGTGCATTCCAACAACACCATTTCATCCATCCATTTTCATGATTCTTTGGATGGACAGGGCTCAACTTGGGGATTCTATTGCTCCAGAGATGTTAGCTGAGGCTTTAGTCATCAGGGGCCTCACCAGGGCTGAGACATCCAAAGTGGCTCCTTGGCACCTTGGAAGAAATGGCTGAAAGTCTGGGCTTAGCTGGGACTTTGGGCAAACTGGATCTTTTTCTTCATGAACTCTCAGGGTCTCAGGGCTTCTATCCCCCTATGTGACATTTGCACATGATTTCTCTAGGAACATAGGTGGACTTCTTATATGATTGGACTAAAAAAAAAAAGTACTAAAAATAAAAGGCAAAAGCAGCCTTCTTAAGGTGTAGGTTGAGAACTGGCAGTGTTATTTCTTTTTTTTTTTTTTTTTTAAAAGATGACTGGTAAGGGGATCTTAACCCTTGACTTGGTGTTGTCAGTACCACGCTCAGCCAGTGCGCTAACCGGCCATCCCTATATGGGATCCAAACCCGGGGCCTTGGTGTTATCAGCACCGCACTCTACCGAGTGAGCCATGGGCCGGCCCTCATGGCAGTGTTATTTCTGCAAATTGTTAAAGTGAGTCAAAAAAGTCAGCTCAGGCTCACTGTGGGATGGCTTAGCACAGGATATGGATACTGGAGGTGTGGGTCACAGGGGGACAACTTTAGAGCCTAGCTACCACAACATAGTGATTTGTATTTATATCTGTAGCAATAATTGTTACCTTATATATAGTTATGATTGGAGATTTAGAAGAGGAATGAAGCCCTCTAACTCTGAAAGAGAGTTGTCATCATAGGTCTCAGAATTGGGATTGAGGTCAAAGGATAAGTAGATGTTCAGCATGTGGAAGATAATGAATGTTCTCATTACTTAGGAAACTACTGCCCCTGTAGGAGAGTAACTGGGCTAATTTCTGTGTGCTAGAAAGTTCAATACGGTAGCAGTGCATAGAAAGAGAGATCAGCTAGGAAGCTGCTAGAATCGTTCAGTTAAGAGATGACAGTGGCTAGGGAAAATATGGCAGTGGATATAGGAGAGGGACATATAAAGGGTAGAAGCGATGGGACTCAGTTTCTCACTAGATGGAAGAGACTTTGAGTATGATGGATTTTTGGCTTGGGTGGACTATTATATGATTACCATATTCAGTTGATAGAATTTAATCATATGCAAAAGAAACAGGCTTTAGTTTAATTGTATAGCCTTGTTTTGAGAAAGTGCCTGATCTGTTAGCATTGGACCCAATAAACTCTTATTGAGTCCTGTTGGGAATCTTTGATCTTATTATGTAAAGGAGGAAACTAGAACAGAAAAATAAAACAATAATTTGTAAAATCATATTGAGAACTACTAGCAGAGCTAGGACCAGAACTCAGGATTCCTGATATGTGCCATGCTCTGTTGTTCCACTGGGCAGGCTAATTGCCCTGGCCTTGCATCTGGCTGGTGCAGATGCCTTGCAGGTCATCTCCTTCCTTGTATACAGAGCAAAACTTCTCCTGATATCTGCATTTGACTGTCTTGGTTAAGGTGCTTTTGGTTGCAACTAACTAAAACCCATTTTAAACCAGCTGAAGCAAAAAAAGAATTTAATGAAATGTCAGACTCCCTTACATGGAAATCAAGTGCAGTTGGATCTCACAGCCATTTGCTCTTCCTGCCTTTCCTATCTTTGTGTATCTGTTCCACTTTAGTTTCTTGGAAGATGAACTTTCACTTGGGCACGAAGTTTACATGGAAATCAAGTGCAGTTGGATCTCACAGCCATTTGCTCTTCCTGCCTTTCCTATCTCTGTGTATCTGTTCCACTTTAGTTTCTTGGAAGATGAACTTTCACTTGGGCACGAAGCCAAACGTGGTTGTCGCATAACTCCCAAGTTTATGGTCTGCATTTCAAAAAAACCATAGAGATAACCAGTTTCTCTAAGCTGCAATTTATATTGCTGGGCAAGCGATCATGATTGGCTGAGTTTGGGGCAGGTGTTACATGCATCTTATATTAAGAAAGTTTTCAAGGTCCTGTCTTTGTGGATGTGTAGAACTGAAAAGAGGGGCAAGGACCAGGAACGGAATTATTAGTGTCCTGTATGAGTGGTTGAGTGCCCTCTGCAGAACACTGCCAGTCCATGAACTGTTTGAATAGTTCTGTGATGAGGTGTGAGTACAGATAATGGACAGTTAATATTTAAATCCTTTTGTAGCAATTTGATGGAGTAATTTTATGTTGGTTTCCAATGTATTTGTTTAATTTTGTTTTGATTGTATTTTTTTAAAAAGTATCAGTCTTTTATGGATTGGGAGGGGAAGATAGTGGTCCTTTACCACAGGTAGTTTGAGATCCACTGACATATAACACGTATCTAAGAAAATGTAGTTCATCTGAGCAAGCACAGTCTGACTGCATCCCAATTGCTTGGTCACAGAGGGAGAAAAAGATAGGTGATGTGGTTGTCTACACTTATTACCTCACTCGCTCCTAGGTATTACTGGGCCTGCGTGATACCAGTGATTCCATTGTGGCCATTACTCTTCATAGCCTAGCGGTGCTGGTCTCTCTACTTGGACCAGAGGTGGTTGTGGGAGGAGAACGAACTAAGATCTTCAAACGCACTGCCCCAAGTTTTACTAAAACTACTGACCTTTCCCCAGAAGGTAAGAATGACTAAAAGATCTAGCTTTATATTGTGTTGTTATTTTATTAGGTTTAATATTATACAAGTAATGCAGGAGGGTTGTATGATCAAATGATCAGAGAAGTATAAGGAAAAAGCTTCCCTTTCCCAACTACTTCTAGGGGCTATAAGGTAACCAATTTTAATAGTCCAATGGGAATCCTTTCATACCTTTTTTTAAGCTCACAAGAAGAGACACAGATGTATGTTTATACATACATACATATGTTGGTTATTTTTTAAAATGGTAAGAAAATACCATATACATATCTACAACTTGTTTTTGTGTAACAGAATATCAGGGACTTCTCTCCATGTTAATACATAGAAATCCAGCTCACTCTTTTTGATAGCTGCGTAACATTTCATTAAATATAATTCATTCAGTGATTCCCTTATTCATGTATTTTGCATCCATTTCTGGATTTTTAATCACTACAAACAATGGCTGTAATAAATATCCTTACATGTGTATCTTTATGTACTTTGGGTTTCATTGCTATAGGATAAAGACTCAAAAGTAGACTTGCTGGGTCAAAGGATGTATTTTAAATTTTAGTAGATATTGTCAGTTTACAAAAAGATTATAGCAATTCTTACTAACACTAGATGTGTAAATTCTTTTGATTTTTGCTGGCCTATTGGGTGAAAAGTTGTTGATTTTTAAGGACTTCAAGAAATCTTTATTTCTGGTATGTTCCCATTTGATGTTACCTGGGAGGTAGCAATAATTTCTGGTCTTATGAAAATTTTGTATTAACAGTGTCATTGCTTCTTTGTATAACTTTGAATAGGACAATGACCTCGTTATGAAATTCTGGATCTCCAATTCAGTTTACTGATAGTAGATAGCATGAAAAGTTGTTAGTAGAAAAGAGTAATTGCATAGGATTTTCTCTGATTTTGATGCCAAGAGAATTTTTAAAGCAACTCTGGCTACCTGAAGTTTTGAAGAGAGTTCAATTCTTCCTTGGTGCTAATGAAACAATGTCAGTGTGGCTCCAAGGAGCTTGAAAAGGGTGTTGTAGAGGCTTCATTTTTGGTTGTGAAATGTACTTACCAGATTGGGTGGGATCCGTTTGTTACCAATTCTGCTTTTAGCAGATTATATCAAATAGCAAGTGAGAGGCTTATATTATACCAGAGGAATTTTTTGAGGGGTGTGTAGTTTTGAGATAAAGCTTAGTGGGTAGTCCTTGGGGCAGCTTTGCATGCTGAATTAGCAAAAGCTCCCATTCCTAACATCTGTATTATTTATTAGAGTTGTAGACATTTTATATATTAAAGATATGCATTTGTTTACATCCATTTGGATTACTTTGCAGTATTAATAGGAAACTCGGAAGGCACAAGAGCAGCAGTAGTAGATGAATTTTTCTTAAGATTTTCCTGGCGACTTGATAAGACATCTTATCCCACTGACTATCCCAGTTAGACTCTTCATTGAGGACTAGTGAGCCCTGCCAGCAGTCTACATTCCAAGTTTATAATTAATAGCAGCTTTTTTTCTGAAAGATGTAGGGGGACTGATGGGGAAAGGGACATGCATAAGGTAGGTCTACTCTTAGACATTTTTTTTTCTTCAGTCTTTTGCAGTTTACCTGCATGGTCTGACTTAAGAATAAGGGCTAATATTGAGGTTTGTGAAAGGTGTAACTAAGGGAAATAAATACATCTGCCTGAAAGTGAGTTGGGGAACACGATTTAGAGAAGAGGACATTAGGTAAGAAAAATTAATTAAGACTTCAGTAGGGAGGATAGTGGCATAAATAAGCGAGAGAAGTGGAGAGCTTGTGAAGGCCAGGCCTTAGAGGGCTGGGGTGGAGGAGGGGAAATGTGCTGAAGAAAGCTGGGGACCTAATAGTGATAGTTTACCCCAGGCCATTCCCTTCACCCTCACTTAATTTTAAGGCAAAGGAACTATTCAGCCAAAATTTTGCTAGAATCTTTTTGATCATTGTCCAGTCTTGAGTATAAACTTTTTGGTAAATTGTTAAGGACATTTTCATGAAAAAAAATTTTTTTTTTTTTTTCCAAGTTGGGGGTTAAATATCCATAGCATAAAATTTATTTTAACCGTTTTTAAGTGTACAATTTTATTGTATTAAGTACATTCATGCTGTTGGGCTTTTACATGTGGATTTTATTCTTAAAAGTACATAGAATCACTTATGGTTTTTAAATCACCACCAAAATGTTTTTAACAGCTGTAACTTTTTAACTAGGTATCCTAAAGGTTATATCTATGTAGTGCTTGGTTCCTCTCTATTTCATCACCACCACATGGAGTGGACACAGTCCGTTTGTAAACACCTCCAGGGACAGGCAATCCATTCCCTAATAGGTTGTTTCTTCAAATATTTGAAGATGTTCTCTCCCTGCAGCTTATCTTTCATTTGTGTTAAATGTACCCCTTTCCCTTAACTGTTGCTCACCAAACATGTCATCGATCAAGAAGAAATTTACTATCCCTTTCATTTTTTGGAGTTTTTATTTACCTTCAGATTCTCCCATGCACGTCGTCTGCAACCAGCACAGTCAGATCTCGCCAGTCTTGGAGAACCCCTCCTCTAGCATATTTCCTAAGTGTTTCTTTTCTGGCAACATGCCCATCAACAGCAAGAAGCACATACAGCGAGATTACTACAATACTCTTTTACAGACAGGTAGAAATATTAAATTTATATAGCTTTTCCATTGCTCAGATGAATGTTTTCCTGAGAATAAATAAGTTAAAATTCTGAAAATTAGGGCACTTTGGGAGTTTTGAGACTGACCTCTCTTATTTATAACTGTGTAGTCAATTTTGGTCTCATTGTCTTTCCCTAGACTATTGGGTATATACCTACGCTGTCTTCATTACTGGTGAGAAGAGCAGGTTGACATTACTTGAATTCTTTTTTGGACTAGATACTTCACTTTGGGACTTTTGATCCCTTTATACAGCATCTTCCAAATTGTACCAAGAATGATAGTTCTGAAAGATGTTGATAGTTGTGTTGTGAAAAAAGAGTTCTGTGGTTAAATAAGTTTGGAGAAATTGTAGCAGAGCACACATTGCATAAAATTTCTCAGAGCCTTACTTTACGCTTAGGGAAATTTGCTTAAAATGAGGATAAGTTGGGTCAAGCAAACTTATTTAAGCACACAACATTTTTTCAGGGTATATGTAATTAACATCTTGAGGGTAACATTGCTTGGCTTAGAGCATTTCTATATTCATTTATAGGCAGTTATGCCTATAAACTGTGTTTGGATATCTGGTAAAGGACTGGATGCTCCAGTTAGTCGTTACTTGATAGGCTTCCATTGAGTTAACAATATTATATGGATATTATATAGTAAGTATTTGGATAACTTATATGACATCATTGATTTTGAGTGATATTCTGCTGGGTGGGATCTCTTTTGTTAGTTTAGCATGCATGTATATTTCCAAGTAATTGATGTATACATTTCATTAATGCTAACTTTCCCCTAATACATTTCTTGCTCTTAACCAACATGAGAATAATTCTTGTACATATACTCACAGGTGATAAGTTTTCTCAGCCTATTAAATTTCCCATGAATGGAATCGCAGATGTGAGAAATACTTCAGAGGACAATGAAAACTTCCCATCAGGTTCTAAAAAGTGTGAGGAGTGGCCTGATTGGAGTGAGCCTGAGGAGCCTGAGAACCAAACTGAGAACATACAGATTTGGCCTAGAGAGCCGTGTGATGCTGCCAAGTCCCAGTGTACTAACTTGAATGTGGAGGAGTCATCTTATGATGACTGTGAATCCAGCAGCTTAGAGACTAAAAGAAACCAAGGAGATGGAGTCATTGCTGTAAAACCTGTTACCTCAGGGGAGCAGAAGCCTATTCCTGCTTTGCTGGCAACTGAAGAGTCGAAGCCTTTGAAGTCAAGTCTACCCCAAAAGACCAGTCTTGTACAATGCAGGGATGACCCAGGCCAAATCAAGCCACCAAAAGTGACATCACAAGGAAGGCCTCTTAAGTTTCCATTAGAACTTGGCTTAGGAGAGGAGTTTACCATTCAAGTAAAAAAGAAGCCAGTACAAGATCCTGAGTTGGATTGGTTCGCCGATATGATCCCAGAAATTAAGCCTTCAGCTGCTTTTCTTATTTTACCTGAACTGAGGACAGAAATGATGGTCCCCAACAAGGATGGTGTCTCACCAGTGATGCAGTTTTCCTCAAAATTTGCTGCAGCAGAAATTACTGAGGTGGGCACTTTTGGGGGATTAAATTGTGCTACAAGTTTAAGTATTTTCCTAGGAGGTCCCAGTTGCACTGTCCCATTTATAACAAATAACATGCTGTTTTCTCAGTAAAGGAAAAGATACCGTGGGTTAAAATGATCAAGTCAAGCATAAAATCAGTAAAGTCAATTTCTATAATATCTTTCCTTTCCCCAGAAAAATGTAGCAATGCTTAGGCTAAGTGTTCAATGGTCTGCTTGTCACATAAACTTTTTATTCAGAAAAGGTATTGGGCCGGCCCGGTGGCGCACTGCGCTAGTGC
>NW_007728623.1:127976-128987 GCF_000696425.1 Galeopterus variegatus | reverse complement strand
CCGAGGGTTGCGATCCCGTTGCCGGACACGGAAAAAGACAAAAAAAAAAAAAAAAAAAGAAAGAAAGGTATTAAACCAAGAATATGGTGTCATCAAGATTGATTTTACTGGACTATGTGGTTCTTGAAAAGTTATTTTCCAATGCTGTGGATTTGTAATACTGGAACCAAAGTAATCCTACTTTTCAACTTTCAGTTATTTTACTTATTAGCTGGCATGAGGCAGTATATTCTGGCATCAGAAGACTACTGTTAGGTCCTTCTTAAATTCCTGATTTTTCAAATTTGGATATGATTTGTCTTAGTACATTGCTCATGTTGTGCTTTATTTTGTTGCAGGGAGAGGCTGAAGGCTGGGGAGAAGAAGGGGAACTGAACTGGGAAGATAATAACTGGTGACAACATATGTGAGTTAAACTTTAGGAAAAGGATTTCCTTTAAAAAAAAAATCCAATTAATACCTCAAAAGCAGGCTCTGAGGACGAGAAAAGCCCAGAGCAGCCTGTATGTCCCAGTCTGTGCCAACTGAAGTGTGAGACAGACCTTGAGTGCTGGCTAAAAGCCCTGGGTGGTAAAGAGGCTCGCAGTACTGGCTTGTCAGAGGAAGAGCCGTGTGCATTTGACTGAGGCCAGTGTCTGTGAAGAGCAAGTACCCGAGGAAAAGTTGAATTTACTGCTTTTTCCAGGACAATTCTGGAGGAAGCAAAGAAAATATGAACATTCAAGCTGGTTAGCTTAATTTTGTGCCATTTCTTTAACAGTCAGAAGAGTAAGCTCTATTATGAAATACAACTTACTGAAAAAATTGTAGCTATAAATTATATAATTGATTTTGAATTGCTAAGGTCTCTTAGGCAGTTTATTTATTTGTTTACAGTTTCATTATCTGAGGAATGGTCCTACGTGGACCTGGGCAGTTATTGACTGTTCTACAAGTTTTAAGTTGAACCAAAGTTCTTCATGAGAATCTTCCCCACAATCCTGTTCTCTAAATGTCAAATAAAGACTATTT
>NW_007728623.1:126356-127586 GCF_000696425.1 Galeopterus variegatus | reverse complement strand
TTTCACTAGATTCAACTTTACAAAAGCTGTTTTATATGTGTTAGAAAATGTACAAACATAATTACATCAGTATTTTCATTTACAAAATATACTATAGGTTGACAAAGCATCCAGCTCGTTTCTGCCTACTGATAATATGGTCCAGAGCAATAAAGTTTCACCCTAGAGTATACAACGTTTTAGCTTATCAATCCTTTCTTGGAGCACTTCCATTTCCATGAGAAGCCAAGCTGGAGCAGGAGCCTTTTGGAGTAATGACTCAGTTGCCTCCAAGGCCCCTGCTGCTGCCTGCAATGCTGACCTATACTCTTCTTCCAAGGGGACCTCATGACGGGCTCTTTTTGCATCAGGCTGGAAAATGAGAAAAGCAGGTGATAAGTAATGCCATAATACCCCTTTGGAAAATAACAAAGACCCTTCTTCCTGGACTGGAATAAAGCTTATTAGAACAAATTCTAAAACTGCAAAAAAATTTATGTACCAATTTTTTTCTAGTCATTGTATTACAAGGGCAGNCTTTTTGCATCAGGCTGGAAAATGAGAAAAGCAGGTGATAAGTAATGCCATAATACCCCTTCGGAAAATAACAAAGACCCTTCTTCCTGGACTGGAATAAAGCTTATCTAAAACTGCAAAAAAATTTATGTACCAATTTTTTTCTAGTCATTGTATTACAAGGGCAGGAGGGCACCTACCACCCCCCCACCCCCGCAGTCAGTGGCATATAACAAAGAGTGTCCTGTTCAAAGGGCTCCCAATGAAAAGTGCTAATCTGTCCTTACAAAAAAGCCCCAAGTATGTATTTTCTAAATGTTTCCATTTTCTTTTTAATGCAAGTTTGTAATTGGTGAGAGTTGTAGTCTTCCAGATGCTTTTGGAGCCAGTTCAATAAAATGTCAGGCTTTTGGAATTATTGCACAGGCAGGAGGGAAGCTGTGGTCAGGACATCTTTTATAATTGCAGTCTTCCTAAGGAAGGTCGCAATAAATTTAAATTCACGAGGGCTTATTTACATAACTGATACACTGAACTTTATAGATGTCATACATAAAAGTTACATGTCTTGAAAATAAATTACTACTAAAACCTTATTTTCTGGGCCAGCCTGTGGCTCACTCGGGAGAGTGCGGTGCTGATAACACCAAGAACACGGGTTCAGATCCTGTATGGGGATGGCCGGTTAGCTCACTGGCTGAGCTTGGTGCTGACAACACCAAGTCAAGGGTTAAG
>NW_007728623.1:107126-125487 GCF_000696425.1 Galeopterus variegatus | reverse complement strand
CCGCACCCTCCCGGCTACTCTAAGTATACTAGTGCTCAAAAGAATATTTTGAATATTTTTAGTGCTGTCAAATTTCTGCCTTTTTCAATGTGATTTATAGACACTGACAAATTATTGGGAGGCTGGTTGGTTTGAAGAATGAGGCAAGGGATCAAACTAAAATTTTGGAAGGTAAGTTAATTGATTTTCTTCTTTGGTTCACAACTACTGCAATTATAGTATCATTGGTGTAATATATAACTTCTCCCAAAGGTTACTATAATTAAATTTATATTGAAAGACTATATTTGGTATGATGTTTAAAACTTTTTTTGTAGTTTCACTTCTGTTCTATGTGTTGATAACATAGAAATGTGAAAAAAAAGCAACTACCATAAAACGGGATAATTTTACATGTCTGATCTGTTTGATTTGAAATTCTACATGAGGCCATGAGCCAAACTACTTTCTTGTTTTGTCAGTAATAAGGACAGAATTTCCCTTGTTAAAGTTCGACCCATATTGAAAAGCACATGATCTTTACATCAATACCTGTAAAGATGACCACTTTGCTTCTTCTACAGTCACTTTAGCAAAGGGTTCCCAGAAAATGCCTTTTTCCTGTTTCACACGTTCAACTCTGGCAGCTTCAGTTTCATCTACAAGCCCAGTCTGCCAGAGACCATGAAAAAACAAGTAAACGTCAACTTGTTAGCAAGCACTCTCTACTAGATATCACATGGTGTAATATTCAGAAAATGAAAAGGCCAAATAGTTTGTGTGTTTGGGTGCTGATTGTTAAACCATTCTGGGCTTAGCCTGTGGATGAGGCAAATTCTGGAAGTTAGTTGTACCCATCTGTAAATGACTCTCATTAGTGTAATCTAGATAAAAATCACTCTACAGTGTTCTTCCCTACAGAAAAGTTAGAGTCCTCTTTCCAGGAAAAAATGATAGGCTAAGAAATTGGCAACAGCAATGTATACACGTGTAATTAAAATCCAGCTTACATGTGATATAAGTAAAATATGTAATATAGTACAGGTTGAGCATCCCTAATCTGAAAATCTGAAATCCAAAACTTTAGAGCACTGATGTGATGCCACAGTAGAAAATTTCACACACATTTTCCCACTGTATTAATAGTATGTCATATTTTTTGCTGTTAAGAACTTATGTGTGAATAAGTATAAGAAAATGATTGCTTCTTGGTAGCATATAAATTCAGTCAGGATGATGGTGATGCCAAACAACTAGATTATCAACATGGGTGGCTGAGATAGTGACACCTTTGCTTTCTGATGGCTCAATGTATGCAGACTTTGTTTCATGCACAAAATTATTAAAATATTGTACAAAAGATCTTCAGGCTATGTGTATAAGGTGTATATGGAACATAAATGAATTTAGTTATTTAGACTTGAGTTTCATCCCCCAAATATTTCATTATGTATATGCAAATATTCCAAAATCTGAAACACTTCTGGTCCCAAGCATTTCAGATAAGGGATACTCAACCTGTATCTATGTGAAAAATATCTATTACATGTGTGCATATATCTGTGTATATGTGTATATAATTACACATAATATATAAAATATATATAGCCCAGTTTAATAATTGGAATATTATAAAAAACAAAGAAATAGGCATAATTCATTTTCTCCTGGTATTCTAAATTTGTGGTTTAACAGTTCTGTTATTACTTCAATTAACCTTTAACTTACATCCTATCACCATATATGATTCAAAGTATGTGGAAACTTGGGAGCCATGTGATTCAAAATTTTGGTTCTAACTGTAAAAACAGCTTTAAAAATAACGTCACAACCTTGGAAAAATAGGCCTTGGCCTCAATCATTATAGAAAAGCCATGCTTAAATTATACCTAAAATATAGTATTGAACATGATCCTCTCAGGACTAAATTATGTTAAGTACAGGTGTATCTAATTATGATTTAATACTAGCTTATGGATCCTCAGTCATCTCATTGTCTGGATAATCAATGCAAGTGTATCCCAAACTACAGGCAGAGAAACTTAAGGTGTTTTACTTCTGTAACTTACATTATGGTCTCGATTGCTTAGTAAAGACCTCTGTCAGCACTGTGCTAAGCACTGTGAAAAGTTTAAGCTAAAAAGATATTAAAGGTGGTTACAATTACATGATTTCAAAAAAAAAGAAAAAGAGACCTCTGTCAGCACTGTGCTAAGCACTGTGAAAAGTTTAAGCTAAAAAGATATTAAAGGTGGTTACAATTACATGATTTCAAAAAAAAAGAAAAGGTAATATGATAAAGAATAAAATATGGGCTACATAAATAAAATACCTTCTCCAGAAAGGATATAACTTTGTCCTTAGTTTCTTCAGAACTGAGACACTGTGGAACTATCTCTTCATGATTTGTTCCCTATTAAAAGATTGATAAGACCAATTTTACCATGTTTCAACAACTTGCAAAGACAAACACATGACTTTTAAGAGCTACCTTAATAAAAATTTATTTAAAAAGAAAATCCTCAGTACCAGAGGATACTCAAAAATGATAAGTTCATAGTTCTTTCAGGGTGCCTTTGGATAATATAATGTTAACTTCTGTGCAAGTTTATTGTTGCAAGCTTTAATTATTTCTGCTCAGTCATACTCATGCCTCTGGACTCCCTTATGACCAAAGGCATGACAGCAGAGCAACAGGTAAGAGTAAACAGCACTGGGTAAGTGCAACGTATGGCAGGGGTTACCTTCTCCACAGAGCCAGACTAACAGGTTTAGGTTCATCAACCTAACCCTCATAATAGTTTGAAATGAAATGGATTATTTAACCCAAAAATACTGTCTGGAAGACAGTGTCTGAGGTAGTACACCTGGTATAAATGCCTGTTCCAGTCCCTGTTGATCAGTATACCTTAGTAGGGAAGTCACTTCGTTTCTCTAGGCCTCATTTTGAGATCAAGTGAAATTGACAATTAGTATGCCCTCCAGCAGAATATTTTTGACTAAGATACAGAAGCAGCACAATAAGTGTTTCTAGAATGTTTTGGAATATTTGAAATATTAAAATATTCTGGAAGTCATAGTGATAAATTGGTCTTATAATTACCTCAGCAAACTGAGTAAATGCCTCCAAGGTATGTTGTTCTAGCAGCCAATTCCTGTCAGCTAGGAGTATGGCAAAAACACATGACAGGTTGGGCAGAATTTTGTCCTAAAAGAGAATCAAACCATGTTAAATAGACAAAAAGAATAGGGTACGTTCAATACACCCACGTACATTCAGAGTCCACTGTCCCAGTGAACTCCTGTTAAAATGTTAGGTCATATCACTCCTTACGCTCAAATCCTTTCCAAAGCTTACCACTTCCCTCAGAGTAAAAGCCAAAGTCGTAATGGCCCGCAAAGCCCCACAACCTCTGTGTTAGCTCTACTGGCTTTCCTGAATATATCAGGCATGATCCAATCTCAGACGCTTTTCACCTGCTCTTTCCCCTGCTCGGAAGACGCCTTCTCTAGATACCTGCATGGCTTGCTCCCTTGCCTTCGAGTTTCTATTTACATGTCACCTTAGTGAGGATTCCACTGACTATATCCCATTTCAAACTGTACCCCCACATACATATTCCCTGTCCCCTTTCCCTGCTCTGTATTTCTCCATAGCATTCACCACTATAATATATTATGTATATCATCATGTTATTATCTGTTGCCTCTCAACAGTCTTGAGAGTGGGGATTTATTAATGTGGTTTATTATCATATCACCAATGATTAAAATAGCACCTGATACAGCAAGAACTCAATAATTTTTCTTGAATGGATAAATGAATCCATCTCATATCTGTGAATGCCTACTATATGCTGATGAATCCCCAAACTTTCTTCAGGCCCTGACCTCACCTGGGAATATATAAGTCACTGTAATTTCTGCTAATAAAACATTTGTTCCATAGGTTCTGAGCCCATGCATGGTCCATAGCTATGCACAAATGAAGCAGCATTTTGGAATAAACTTATTTTATGATAAGAAGTAGACAGCTCAAATGAAAGTATCTTTGGATACTTTTGACAAGAGAATTGAAAAAATGCTGTCAACATCTACACTTATCTCATGAAACACAGCCTTACATGATGGAGAAAGATGGTACAGTGTTGTTTACTTGTGAACAAATAAAAGAACACTTGAGAAATTAATCAGTTAAATTTTTGGTTTCAAAGATTTTAATCAACAGGTACTGAGATATTGTCTATCATGTGTTTGCTCTGATTACATAAAGTTCTTATCAGTGAGCTCTTTTTACAGTCTCTCCCTTGGAGGTTAAAAAACAAAATGTCAGCTACCTAGGATTGTTGGATTTTGATTATATTAATAAGGAAGGAAAAACTCTTAATTTAGGAGGAACTCCTTTTACTGTGAGGTCTTAAAATTCAGTTGTTGTGTAAATGCCAGGCCATTTCAGTACAATTTTATAAATAAATATCTTTTTGTCAGCAATACATACTTTGCAACATTTTTGAAAGTACTCTCTTTATAAAGAACCAGCTCCCTTTCATGGATATAAAGCCAAGAAAATAATTTCAATAAATTACCAAATTTCCTAATTATACAATGTTCTCTAAAAGATATAAATGTTTTCCACCCTCAGGAACTGTGTGCTACAGCCCAACTGGAATCAGAATCTCATCTTAGTCTACAGCCGACCCGATAAATTATGTATATGTCATTATATTTTTTTCTATAAGAAAATAATTTAAAATGAGTTTTATTTTTGACATTCACACTCTGGAAAATCCATTTCATATCTCCCAAATTTCATTATTAGTAATCCACATTGTTTCAGAAATTAAAAGCCTACAAATCCCTCAGAGACTTTGTTTTTAATAACACAAAAACAGAATTAAGAGGGTATTACCTGGATAGCTTGAGGTATAACAAGTTTTCCTAGAGAAGATAAAAAATCCAGCATTGCTAGACGAACGTAGTCAGGAGGCTCTATTTTAAGTAGTGAAGTCTGCAGAGTTACTACCTAAAGAAGCGAAGACCAAAGGACAGTTATGAATGAAAACAATACAGACGCTATGACTACCGAAGTTATGGATGGGAATGTGGGGAGGGGAAACAAAGTAAAACCCCAAACAACCAAATACTCCACAGAGCCTGAACTTCGCAGGTGGGATATAAAGAAGGCAATCATGAACAAACAAGTCAATTACTACAACATTCTTCTTACTACACCCTCCTGCCTACAGTCACTGTTAAAAAAAAAAAAAAATACATGTGTTCCTGAAAAACTTTATATATCAGACCTTGGGGGGTGGGGAGGTAGCTAGGTGGTATGGGGATATGAACCATTGACCTTTGCATTATAACACTGTATAAAACCTTTAAAAATTATTTTGTATTTTAAATCCTACTGAGAGAGGTTCATTATTTAAAGCAAGGACTAGCAAACTTTTACTGTAGTGAGCCAAATAGTAAATATTTTAGGCTTTGCAGGGAACATGTTCTCTGGTTGCAGAGTCTTATTTTTTATGTTACAAATCTTTAAAAATGTACAAATCATCCAACTTGGACACGGTTCTTACCTGAACTATCAACTGAGGATCTAGAGTTTGAATGAAAATTCCCAACAGTGGAAGTAAAAGGCTGAATGTCTGTTGAACATACGGTTGACCTGTTACCTTACATAAGAAACACAAAATAATTTTGGTAAAAATTTTCAATTACATGGTCTGTAATAGCAACCTTTTATTGAGCATTTATTACAGATTATCAGGCAATATGCTAAGTACTTTAATATTTATAACTTCACTTATGCCTTACAAAAACTCTATAAGGTAGATATTATTACCCTCAATTTACTAGTAAGAAGACAGGGTCAGAGAGGTTAAATAATTTGCTCAAGATCACATGGCTAGGAAAAAGAGCCATGATTCAAATCCAGATATAACAGTAAAGGAGATTTAATTACTTTTGTCTGTCACTGAAAAGCCTATATGTTCCTTAGTCTTTTTAAAATTGCATTTTTCTTCTCCATAATTACATATATCATAATTCTGTAAGCTATATCCTCAGCACAGATATCCTGAATGACTATTTATTCAACGATTTGTAAGCATTAGGGGAAGGCACCTGAAGTCAAAATACCGCAGTAGGGCAGGGCAGTCTGACCATAAGTAAATATTAAAGATAAAACATTATCTGCAAAATCACTTCTATTATTTCCCCAAAGTATGGATGTTGCCTTCAGCTTCCAACTTCAGCTTCAGTTGCCAGAGGAAACACATTTACTTCTACTTAGTCAAAGAAAACGAACATATTTTAAACTGTTAAACTAAGAAACTTAAGTTTACAATCATGTGGGATATGTATCATTCTAATTTTAGCCCAATTATCAGCTTCTTGGCTTTGCTGAGAAATAAGAATACAAATTAGCCACATCCAATCACTTGTTCCTTCCACCTTTAAGTCAGATCACTCTCCATTGCCCAAAAGATTTTATAAAAGATCCTAGAATCACTAAAATAGGCTGCCTTAACCTGAGAGAAAGACAATAGAAGAGATTTAAAAAAAAAAAAAAAAAAAATTTAAAAAAAAAAAAAAAAAAATTTAAAAAAAAAAAAAAAAAAATTTAAAAAAAAAAAAAAAAAAATTTAAAAAAAAAAAAAAAAAAATTTAAAAAAAAAAAAAAAAAAAAGGGTCTAACCAGTTATGAAAATAAGTAGATGGACTGTCACTCTTACTTTACTGTATTTGAATTTTATTAATAAAATGCTATCACACTCTGGAAAAGAACTAAGAAAGTACAAATAGGTATTTTAAGTTCTAATCACAAGTTCTAACAAGCACCTAAAGAAATTATATAAATTTTACTCTACAGGGAAATTTCAGTACTATTCTTTTTTCAATTTTCTTTTTATTCTTCAGGGAAATGATCAGTTGCTTCCCTTACCTGTTTAATGTTTAAAAATGCCCAAAGCTGACACCCAACTTCCATAATTGCAGTTTGTCGTCCAATATCCAAAGCTTCACCAGCAGAATTACATACAGCTAGCAAAGCAGAGAGTACTAGATTCTAAGGGAGAGAAAGAGGAAAAGGACCTGAATCTAGACACCAGTCTAAAAGACCAAGAGCCCAATCTAGAGGTTGTAAGAATTACTTATAACTCTTTTTAAAAGTCCATGTAGAATAATATTCCTCAGAGCCAAAGACATCTTCTCAGCTATTTATCTAATACATGTATATTTTAGTAAAAATAACTTTCAGAAAGTTCGCTTCATTTTTCTAAATAAATCTTTTTTCCTTTTAGGTTGAAAACTTAACTTAAAATGGAAACAGCATTGTATTTTAATAGGTTGATACAGTGGTCAGTATGGTCAAGCTAATTTACAATATTCATCAACAAAAAGCTCTATTTTTTCACATTATGCACTCAGTGATCTTTCTAGGTTACTAAATGTTTACTGTTCCTGCTTTAAAATTTAAAATTCCTCAGCAGCAGTACAATTAATAAGCATATTTAGTACTTAAGAAGTACACTATCTGGAATTTGAAACTAAAAATCCTTTTTGGATTCACTCTTATCTACATGTGAAGATACTCAAATGTCTCTAACTGGCCAGGAAAGGGGTCATCTGGGGTGAGGTGGGTGTAGGGTGAAGGTGAAGGCCATATGAGAATCTAATGATCAGTAACAATGAATGCCTTTAATCCATTATACATCGACAGCCACACCTAATTTTATGTAATTACCATATAGCTTCTTATTTAAAATTTACCTATTTCCTTTTACAAATAAACATATTCAGTGACCTGCTAGACTAAAGTTTTGGTTTTAGCTCAGAGATTTATTCAGTTTTTGAAAATTGGTGCTTTTATTTTACCTAATATAAAACAAAAGATCTTTTGTCTTTCCTGTCAACACTGGTGCATGTTAAATGCAAAACCTAAACAAATTTAACCCACTCCTAACTAGGTATTTAATAGCTTTTACAAAATACAGGCATATAAAAACTTATTTCCTTCGGATATATACGTTTTCAGTTTTCTTAATAATTATGGTCAAGTGCCATTACATAACAGACTATCAGAAAATTTATACTCAGCATGGAAACATACATGCTCTGAGAAAACCCTGAATTCCTAATTTAAAATTGCAAATAGGCCTCCAGCTCCTAGAATGCCGTCCCTATCCTTGATTTTTTTCCAATGCTATTTCTTATTTATTTTACGGTCCATTGCTAAGCTAGAAGATAAATCTATGAGAGAAGAAATTTGTTTTGTTCCCTGAGATATCCCCAATGCCTAGAACAGAGCTTGGCACATAAGAACACTCAAAATATATTTGTTGAATGAATGAATGAGCAAATAAACACTAAACTATAAAATTCAACTTCCTACACTACATCCAGCCAACTTTTAAAAATCATATATTTTCTACTTCACATAGTAGATGAGTCTTTTTTTATTCCATTGTTTTATGAGGGAACTTTCTAAATAGAAAAGTATATAAAGGCTCAGAGAGTAGGTGTGCATAAAATGGGGATTGTATTTTGTCAAATAGAAGAATCATGTCTGCCAAATCCAGAGATGTCTCAGCAAAAATGCGACAACTGAAGTTTTTCATAGTGTGTTTCATGTTGTCCCAATGTGTCTTTATCAATAGAGGGACAGAGGGATTCCTCCCCTGCAATATATCAATGGAGATAACAGTAAGTTTCTCATAGGTCCTTTTACAATGTAGAAATCTGAAAATCTTGCTTGGTTCTAGCAGAGACTATGTCCACCTTATTAACAACCTGTCCCTAGTACCTAAAACAATGCCTAATAAACAACTGCTGAATGAACTGCATCAATCAAAATTATCATCTCACCAGAGACCCAAGTTCTCCCAAAGTGCGACTGCTGTTCATCCATTTCCTGCACTGTGCGGTGCCTACTCTGATGACCTCATGTGCAGTTTGTTTCCTAAGCTCAGCAGATAACGCCTGGAAGGAAATACATTGCCACAAAGGCAGATTTTCTGCTTCTTTGGGTGAAAATCTCTGGATAAATTCCACCTGAATTAAATTGTTAAAGAAACAAGACATACATGAGACAGTCAGATGAATGGATACACAAGAGTTAAGTATTAGCTTCCATATTTCATATTTTAAAAACACCTTTTAATTGCATGGTAATATCACTAGGTACCAGACCATGGTAACTTAAATGAATATGCATTATTATTTTTGTTGTTGCTGCATTTGTTCCCCAAATGAAAAACAGTTAAGTGGAGCATGATATAAATGCATTAAGAAATATTAAATAATGTATTATTAGTCGCATCAGATATTTCATCATGCTCCTACCCAATAAGTCTGATTTTCCTAAGTATGCATCACCTTGTACAGTTGACAGTAATATACCATATATGCAAAGAAGATTGATTTAGTCAACCTCTGTGTCTTACTGTTATCCCAGTTGACTATAGTAGAGAACTTAAAGAAGCAAAGATCTTAGGTTCAGTTTTTAAATAGGTTAGCTGGCTCTGCTCTACACTAAACAACACACTAAATTAGTTTCACAAAGATAAACCACAAATCAAAAATAGTGGTTTGCAAATCCATTCTACTACTGAAATAATTCAAAGTGCTTAGTGGATTAACAGAGAAGTAGCACTGTTTTAAGATGCTGTGTCAACAGATTAGATAAAAATGGGAAACTAAAGTTCTAACAAAACACTTAAAATGCTGAATTAGTTTTTGGTAGAAAAACAGCAAAACAATGGTGTGCTTAATTATTTAAATTAAGTGTAATTCAACTAGGAAGTATATTTGTATGTTTTTCTAAGAAGCAGAATAATTCAATTCACAATATCCAAAAGCTACTTAATGAAAACTTTTCTACATCAAAAACTAAAAATAAAACCCACCATATTAAATTTGACAGAGAAGCTTGTCTGTCAATAAACTATATCTGTATTTGAATTTCTTTCTTCTTTTTATTTTTTGGTGGCTGGCCAGCACAGGGATCCAAACCCTAGAACCTTGGTGTTACAACACTGTGAATTTATTTCTTTTAAAGAAAGTAGCTGTCAAAATAAGCATTTGACTATCTGCTGTGACAAAGTCTATAGCCAGAAAAACAGATCCCTTGATGAGCTGAGTGTCTATTATAATAAGCAGCTTTATTCACAAAATCAACTTGTGTCAAGAAAGCCAAAGAGAACTGTGCTAACTGCTGAACATCAGTACAAACACCACCTTTCTTTATAATAAAGTACAATGAATGAATGAACTAGGTCCCTTCCCAAAAGAGAAACTATAAATAATAGTGCCCTAGACAACACAAAAGAGTAGGTATTGCCAAAAATTTGTTACACAGAGTTCAAATTCTATTGTGAGGTTGAAAACCCTGGCTTCAACACAATTTTGAAGATTTAAAACTATGAGGGCTGACAATAGTTCTTAAAGAGTGAAATGTAAGGGAGTAATACAGAATTATGATTTCTCTCCTTAAAACTGAGAAAAGAGAAAAAATCACCTGTGGGCTTACAATGCAAATAAATATAGTAGTTTTTACTTTACATGAAAATGGTAGTACAACTATCAGTGTGCTTAAGTAAGGGCATATATCTCCTTAAGTCTCATAATTGCCAGGTGAGTATTAGTATGTCAATTTTATGATTAATTCTTCCAAGGACACTCTGAACAGATTCCAATTCAGGTTTGTCTCTTAATCTTAAATTTTATCACAATAACTTGTTCACAGAAAGAAATCAGTATTTGATAACTGAAGATGCAAATTAAAAATAACCCATCATCCATAATTTACATATCCAATAGCCTCAATTATTTGGAAAAAATTAGAAAACTGACAATAAGAGATCTCTGAACACAAACTAAAGTTTATCCACTTTATAACACAGCTTCTAGACCTAACTCAGCACTGATTTATTCTGAGTTATATTATTCTAAAAGTTAAAATTTTACAACCACCCTGGGAAAATGATCATTTTATTCCTGTTTTATACATGAAAAAATTGAGATGAAAAGGAAAGTGAGTTTCTTAGTCACAGGGCTAGTGACTTTTCACTCCCACTCCTACTTCTAAGAGATCTGGAGTAGACCACTCTTGTGGAGTTTTAGAGGGAAGACGGCAACCCTTACATACTTTCCACAGGGCTAATAGGTGGGGCTGCTGTGCCTTTAAGAAAGAGGGTTATGGGGATAAATGAAGTTCCTCTGGGACTAGGCCAGCCTCTCTAGGGCAAGAGGAGACTTGGACTTGGGGCAAATACCCTAGTCAGAAATAACTCCTAGCATTTGGGCCAGCCCGGTGGCGCACTGCTACAGTGCACCGCTTGAGAGCGCGGTGGCGCTCCCGCCGAGGGTTCGGATCCCACATACAGACCGGTTCCCGCTCACTGGCTGAGCGAGGTGCGGGTGCGACACGGAGGGTTGCGATCCCGTTGCCGGTCCCGGTCCGGTACGGGTGCGACACTGAGGGTTGCGATCCGTTGCCGGACACGAAAAAAGACAAAAAGGAAAAAAAATAAATAACTCCTAGCATTTATTGAGCAGTCCTCTTATGATTGGCACTATGCTAAGTGTTTTGCATATATTATCTCTAAGTCTTTACAAAATTTTTCAAAATAGTTACACATACATTTCATATTCCACTATGCAGACAGGAAAACAAGTTCAGAAAGGATGATTTGTCCAAGTAAATAGTAAGCCAGGATTCAAACCAAGGATGGTAGGACCTTAAAGTCCAATTCACTTCACTAACCTAGGGTTTCCCGAACTTGGATCCATGTCAGAATCACATAGGAACTTAACGATAGTAACAACAAAAACAAATTACTGAGCCTTTCTTCATATCTACCACTCAAAACCCTCTCTATTCACAGGTTAGAGAATAGGAATCTTTTTTTGCCAGCTGGCCAGCATGGGATCCAAACCCTCGACCTTGGTGTTATCAGTACCATGTTCTAACCAAGTTAGCTAACCAGCCAGCCCCTAGGAAACTGTATTATTTTAAAAAGCTCCTACAGGAGTTCCAATGTGACCAGTGTGACTGGTCCACACAGGTTCATGTAATTAGAAATTTTCTATCATGGCAGAGCTTGTTTTCCTCACAATAGCAAACAAGTAAGGTTCATCACACTTATAATTTTCCCCTAAAAGTTCAACTTATTCACTATGAAAAAATAACAGACATCTTTAAGAGCATAAATAATATTCTAGCTCTTCAAAATAAGTTAAAAAGGGACAGGGGATATAGAACCATTTCATTTCATATATCTCAAATATATGATAAACAAGGAGAAATACACTCATATATTTCAGAAAGATGGAATAACTTGATGCAAGGATATCAAAATCTACACACAGGTAAAAGCAATAAGCAAAGCAATCAATTTAAAAATTTATGCTTAGATCCCTTTAAATTCAGAATAAATGGGGGTTTAAAGGCCTTCAAAGGAGGAGTCTGAATCCAATTCTCAGCAGCGGTTCCAAGAAAATGGCAAAGATGATATCCTTGCCTGATGGGGTGGGGCCATGAAGAAAAAGAGACGCTTCAATAGTATTGACAGGTTGATGAGCTGATAACATTCTCCAGGGCATGATTTTATCTGGAAAAAGACAAGAGACATTGACTAATTTAAAATCAGATTTTATAAAAAGGGAATATGTCAAAATATTAATAGTGGCTCATTTGGGGGAATAAGATTATATGAAATTTTAATTCTTAATTTGGGTTTTTTAATTTTTTTAATGAATCTAGATTTCTTTTATAATGAGAAAGAAAATTTGACATTATATTTAAAATCAACACTTTGTAATTTCTATTTCCCATTTTCATAATAAGTTAGTATGTTAATCCTCCTACTGAAAGACAATTCATGGAAGTTTTTAAGATCTAACACAATAGTGCAGAGGTGGATATAACTCTACAAGATGGAAGCCTCATTAAAAGATTCATAAACTCAATTTTGTAAATTCCTATCATAATGCACTGTCATTCAATCCTGGAATCAATTCCTATCATAATACACTAAAAGAGATTTTATCTAAAGGATACTTGAGACATAAAACACATGACATAAAAATCACTCTTTATTTTTTTTGTGCAAGATGTGTTAAGGATTTAGTAAAGGGGGTAAGTGACAGCTATGGAGATGGAGATGTCAGCTGTTCAGGTTACTATACACCTAATCGGATTTAGTCTACAAAATCGTTAAAAGATAAACCAGGAGATAAATGAAACAATAACTCTACCAGGAAACAAAAGATGCACGAGCCCACCTAAGATGTTTATCAAAGGCCGGAGACAAAAAACCATAACAATAACAGGTGACAACCATCTCATATGGATCACAACAAACATCTCAGAATTTAAAAGCAAAAAAAAAAAAAAGTCAATGTTGAAAAAATGAAAAGAAATCATTATTAAATCATTTTTTCTTTGTACCCATCCACAAAAGATCATTTCTTTTTCCAAAAGCATTTAACTATTACACTTAGTCCCTCTCAAATCATCCTGACTGAAAGAAATATAACAAAATCAAGAGTCAGCTTGTCTAAATCATATTAAAGAGAGAGAGAAAGAGATGGAACTCTTGGCCGTCAACATTGCAACTCACTCTTCTTATCTACTTTGCATTCAATTTTATGCTTATTCTCAATTAACCTAGTCTTTCTTTCCCAGAACAATTAGTGGAACTCTATAAAATTTTGAAAATATGAGACAATTTCCCCAGTTTCATACCAATTTTTAAAATAAATCCTTAAAAGCATCAACATTAATGCACAGCAAAGAAACTGTCAAAACAATTTAGCTACCATGCTATTTGTCCTGTTGATATTTACATTCCTTAAGATTATTCTATCCCCAAAGGAACTACATGGAAAGTGAGTACTTTAGGCCTGTAATTCTACTCACCAGATGAGCCACTATGGTGACATGGTGTGCACAGAGCTCAGCAGTTCCATATCTGTTTATATGGAATCAGGTTTATACAATTATTCATAAAAGCAAGGGAATGAACTTCCATAAAGCACTAAGTATTCTCACACAGAAATATAAACTGCCATTATTTCATGGCTAATGAATATCACAATATACAAAACCATCTAGGCAATACTCATCTACTGGCCTGAACCAAAGAAAGGAAAGAGGGAAACTATTTCTTAACTTACTGCTATGATATGAAATCAAGCCATTTTGGCACAATATTAAAGGATTACTGAAACAGAATTTTCTATAAACTTACAAATATACAATCATTTATTAGTCACCACTAATAATCAATACAAACACCAAAAAAGCAAGTATGTTGTACCGAGCAAGGAAGCACCATGCATCCATAGCTAACAAAGAGGTGACCATATTAGCACTAAGCACGGCATTCAACAGAGCAGCATCCTAATGAAAAACAGAAAGGTTAATTCATTTAAATGCTAAAATTCATGATAAATTATCATTAATATTACATTTCTCAAAACAAGAAAGCACTATTAGAATTCAAAAAACAGATCCTCAATGGGAAAGCTTTACTTTCTAGAATATGAGAAACATGCTGCCATTCTCTCAACATTTATTAAGCACCACTATGTTAAGCATTGTGCTGGGCTATGGGGATTCAAAACTGATTTTAAATGTGGTAACTCAATCACTAAGATCCACAAAGATTCTTTAAGCACTTGAAATCTCTTAAAACAACATAAATAACATATATGCATATACTTTTCTTTCTCACTTAACTATTCACATACAGTATTTAATATGTGTTAGATATTACCCATTGTATAATATCTTAAATGATAATGATCCTTATGTAAATTCTAGTAATTTTTTCCTAAAATTTTCTCAACCTTTTTTTAATCCAATTCTTTAAAAAAAAAAAAAAAAAAAAACCCTCTACATTATGCCTAAGATCTGTAGAAGAACTGGTACTACATACTAACTGCTATGTACTTTTCTTTATGAAACTTAATTAGGTAAAATCCTACACATTTTTCCCTCTTCTCACTCTGTCTTTCCATACCTTCCCACCCAAAATGTCTTCTTAAATATTTTAGCTAAATATTACATAGTAGGGCTGGCCGGTTAGCTCAGTTGGTTAGAGCATGGTGCTGATAACACCAAGGCCCAGGGTTCGATCCCTTTACCAGCCAGTTCCAAAAATAATAAATCAAAATAAATAAATACTACATCTACTTACTATAGGAATTTAGGATTACCATTTTCCAGGACACAACTGAATTAAAGGGTAAAGTGTACAAGCTGAGAATGACATTCAAAAGGAATATAAACTATTCCCATACTTTCTTCTGTATACGAATCACAATTTCAACAACAAAAAAAAAAAGCAAAAGTGTAACCTCAGCTTAGCCCAGCAAGTAACATGCTTACCAGTTCAGGAAACAGAGAGGGATGAAAGGAAGCAATAAACGTACACAGATGAACACAGACATGCTGATACAAGGTGACAGCCACCTCAGCTTGCCCTTTACTCTTTACTCCCTGTACCTGAACAGGTAGAGAGAGTTCACCAGAACACTGCTCAAAACTGTAGAAAATGGCTTTGAGTAGAGATACCCTGTGGGGAAATGGAGAACATTAAACCCAATATTAATAACATTTAATAATTAACAGGTATAATAATAATCTGTCACATGGAGAGTTATTTTAGCAAAGCAAAATGTCTCAAAAAAGTATAATCAACAATAGTTTCCAATATGTGTAAATATGTTTACATGAAAATAAAACATATTCACTATTAGAGAAATTCCTAAAGGGAAAAAATTTTCCTGAACTTTTTTTTCATCATTTACCAACTGTTTATCATAGTACTGTTGTACAATGTCAAAGACAAAGTTCCTCAAGGAACTTGAAACTTATATAGCTAAATTATATATTATACGTAAAACAGAAAGTAAGTATTACAGTTCAGACAGGGAGGAAGGGGTTATTTTAAGACTGAATGGTTGAAGAAACTAACAGAGGATTTAAATGACAAATTAAAAATAGGCAAGATATAAATAGGTAAAGACAAAGCATAAATAAAAGGCAGTCACAAATAACCAGTTTGACAGAAGCAAGGTGTATGTGTTGAAAATGAATAAAAGGAAGAAGAGCAAAAGTAGAAGACGACAACACAATGAGATGAGCTTTGAATGTAAAGCTGAGGAGTTCTGACGTTACGCTTCAGTTTTTGAGCAGGAGAATAGGAAGCTCAAAGCCAGGTTTAGGGAGACTAACCTCATAGTAGTACAGAGTATGGGCTAAAGGAAAAAGCAAAAAATTAGAGCATAGCAATAATCCAAGTAGTAAGAAACTAAAACCTGGATTGCTGTGTTGGCAAGGAGAATGATTACAAGTGACATTTCCTAGGAGATACTTTATAGTATATGGTATATGTAATTAACTTATTTTTAAATGTTGCTACTTACATTTACTCTAGTGTAGTCAATATTTATAATGCTGACCATTAGGTAATAAACACTAAACAAAATTAAAATATTACAATATTTTTAGTATCTGATACGATTTATTTTATATTTATTTTTATAAAATAGGAAGATATATATGAGGTCTACACAGTAATTATTAACTAGAATATTTGCCATAACAAAAAACTAAACTTCAAAACCATTGCAAACAATAGGGCATTCTAACCCACCAGAAATATTAGATACAAACAACATGTTTGCTACCTGGTTGTAGCTTCTGAGACCTGGTTTTCTGTGCACCACAGGGTTTGCACATCCTTAGGCTGAGAGGGCAGCTTATCCATGACAACAACCAGGAGTAGACACTGTGGAAACTGCAGTTCACATGGCAGGTCTTATGGGTAACAGAAACACATTAATTAAGTTACAACAAATTTGTAACAATACCCTAAATATTTTCTGCAGAAACCTGATTGTGATATGTAAGGAAATTAGAGGAATGATTTCTTTAAATGAGTAATATATTTCAAGAAAAGGAAGAAGAAGGAATTTTAAATAAAATTTTGAAAATTCTAAGAATGACTACATAGGGGGAAATAACTGTCTCAAACATACCATAATTAACAGGAGATGATTTAACATTAAATCTGTTTTGAAGCTTACCTAATTTACTGTCCAAAACCACCTGCACGAAAGGCTGGAATGTGAGCAGGTGGCTGATGAGTGGATCCAGTGTCACTAGGAAAACACCCACTATTTCTTCTTCTTGTGCTTTAGAAATCCTGGCAGCATATAGGCTTGGAGGAAACTTGCTGGAAAAGGAGAGAAAAAAATTCACTCATTAGTAGCTATTTTCTAATCTTAGGTAGAGTACACCTAGTTTCTATAACATCTGATGTGCTAGCAGTGAAACATATAAAAAAAAGTAGTGTGCATTTCATGAAACAAACTTCAAAGTACTGAATTGATACCAGAATTGTGTAAAGACCTCTGAACTAAATAAATGGCTATAATTCTATAAAATGAAAAGTTTATAATGTTGGAAAAAATCTTTAGTATTGTTTTGAGGTATTTTAATACCATTTTGAGAGTGGTATCCTTAAAAATACTGTGAAAATATGAAAATTAAATCGACTAGTAAAAACATCATATGTAAAAAAAAAGAAATTTCTGATAAATTCTGGCTTAATTACTTCTATTAAACTTTGTTTCAGGGCCAGCAAATTAGCTCAGATGGTTAGAGTGCAGCCTTACAACACCAAGGTCATGGGTTCAGATTCCTGTACTGGCCAGCCGCCAAAAAAAAAAAAAAGTTGTTTTAACTCAGGTAGACACTGAAGTTACTATGAATGCTCAGATTCTCAGAAGCAGAGCTTTACAAGAAATAGACTGTATACTAACAATGAAGGAGGACAAAGACTTTTTCATGGAAATGTCTCAGTAACTGGGGTTTGAGCTAAACTTTAATCAAAACCTACATGAAATAAGATATGTATTCAATATTTTTTGCCATGTTAATTGTAGTAAACTTGATAGTACATGAACACTGTCTAGCATGGGATAACAGCATTTAAAAGGATGCACTTAAGATAAACACTTGAGGTCTTTGTAGTGTGATGGAAAAAAGCACCAGTCTGTTGATTTTTAGTTTTGTGACTCTGGTTCATTCATTTGGCCTCCCTGAGCCTCAGTTTCTTCACTTGTGACATTGATTCAGAGTTATTGTGAAGAATAAATAGTAAGTAAGGTAAAAGACACATATAAATAAAATATAGGTAGTGAAATTCCACAGACTTGAACTATAGCTACTGAGCAAAGCGATATTTTTTCAATCAAATGATGTACTTTAGGGCTGGCCCGGTGGCACACTGCGCTAGTGCGCCACTTGAGAAGCGCGGCAGCGCTCCCGCCGAGGGTTCGGATCCCACATACAGACCGGTTC
>NW_007728623.1:99073-106195 GCF_000696425.1 Galeopterus variegatus | reverse complement strand
TTTTAGTTTTGTGACTCTGGTTCATTCATTTGGCCTCCCTGAGCCTCAGTTTCTTCACTTGTGACATTGATTCAGAGTTATTGTGAAGAATAAATAGTAAGTAAGGTAAAAGACACATATAAATAAAATATAGGTAGTGAAATTCCACAGACTTGAACTATAGCTACTGAGCAAAGCGATATTTTTTCAATCAAATGATATACTTTAGGGCTGGCCCGGTGGCACACTGCGCTAGTGCGCCACTTGAGAAGCGCGGCAGCGCTCCCGCCGAGGGTTCGGATCCCACATACAGACCGGTTCCCGCTCACTGGCTGAGCGAGGCGCGGGGGCAACACCGAGGGTTGCGATCCCGTTGCCGGTCCCGGTCCGGTACGGGGGCGACACTGAGGGTTGCGACCCGTTGCCGGACATGGAAAAAGACAAAAAAAAAAAAAAAAAAAAAAATGATGTACTTTAAAATTAATTTGTTCAACTAATATTCATTAAGTGCCTATGTATACACGCCATTCACTGTTCCAGGAGTGGGTGACACAGGAGTAAACAGAATATACAAAGTCACTTCCTTTACAGCATTTACACTCTAATGAAAGGGGACAGTTAAAGAAGTGAGCAAGTAAATACATAGCAGATGCTAAGTAAATACTATGGAGAAAAAATAAAACAAGGAAAGGTGGGCAGAAAGTTTTACTGATGAAAGTCATTTGAGGGTTTCAGCAGAGAAGTCACATCATTTGATTTATGTTTTTATTACTCACTTTGGCAACTGTATGGAGAACAGAATAGTGAGGCAAGGGCGGAAATAAAGAGAATGAAGGATGCTCTTGTGCAAAATCCAGACAAGAAAATAATAGTGGATTGAATCAGATGGTAAGAGTTCAGGTGATGAGAAGGGGTTGGATTCTGTATATATAATATTGAATATATGTATTTATATTGAAGGTAATATTGACAGAATATGCTAAGGGACTAGATGTAGGGTATGAGATCAAGAGAAAAACACTGAAGATGATGGCAAGGTTTTTTGGCCTGAACAATTTGAAAGAATGAAGTTGCCATTTAAACTGCAATGAGGACGCTTCAAGAGGAACAGATTTCACTGCGGTGGGGATGGAATAGGTGGAAATCAAGAGTTCAGTTTGCAACAGTTTAAGTGCAAATGTCTTAATTGGCAGTGAGAAATTAAAGGGGAGAGAGATAAATTTAAAGTCTTGAGACTAAATGACAACAGATGGAGAATAGGCCTGAGGACTGAGTGCTGGGGCACACCCAAGTTAAAGAAGCTGGGCAAAGGGGGAACCTGCTAAGGAAGCTAGTAAGAAGCAGCTAGTAAGCCCAGAAGAGAACTAAGAAGGAGATGTGTCCTAGAAGCCAAAAGAAAAGAGTTTTCAAAAAAAAGAGTCAAGTGCTGCTGACAGGTTACACAAGGTGAGGACTAAAACTAACCAATGGATGCAGCAACGTGGAGGTCACTGATGATCTTGACAAAAGCTATTTTGGTGAAGTGGTGGAGCAGAAGCCTGACATATAAATGTGTATATATATAACCTTTTCTTCTTGCCATTGTATTTATCACCATACCAATTATTTATCACTTGCATATAAGGTACAAGTTAAGAATACAAAGATAAGTAAAACTCATGTGGAATCTATCCTTCGAAAGCTTCCATCTCCAATTCTTTTAAGCAAACAGATAAAAATTTACTAAAGCACTAAGAAAAATTAATCTGATGTTTTATTTTAAAATGATATACACTTAAGGTTTGCATAGTACAAATGACATTGTTAAATTTTAATTATCATATGGCACTCTTCTTACCTGTGTATCTGAAGATAAAGCTGGTGCAAGGTACAGCAAGAATCAGACAGAAAAGGAAGAAATTCCTAAAATAAAATAACTCTATTCATTCTTTGTACACAATGTGACTTTCTAACATATATCCTCTCCCAAAGGTATGCAAAATAAAATAAAATTCTGGATGTGCCCCATTAAAAAAAAAAAATCTTACATGAAAATAAAAAGGAGGATGAGGCTAAGTAAGTAAGCCAGTAAGCCTTATTGTTTTATGTAACCAGTGTTCAAACCTTTAAAACTGTGTCATAATTTTAGGGAGACCCATATATTGGGAGTCATCAGAATAATAGTGATAACTGAAGAGATATAAATGAAATAGATAAATTGTCAAGGGGGATTATTTGGAGAGAAGAACAGAGAATGCTTATAGCAAGTGAAAGAAACATTATTAGTAATAGATATTAATGATTTTTTGTAAAACCTATCGTCCATGTTGAATGTGTTTTTGACCTTGTCTTGCTCCTTTCTGAGGAAAGGTAAAGATCTCCAATGACTTTATTAAGAGTCAGAATTTCATGGCTGGCATACTGGCTACTGACACACTACCATTTTATTTGGTGTGTTGACTAGACTGGTGCTTCTGGGCAGGTACCAATTACAGTAGTTGGCTGCTGCTTATACTGGTTCCCTGCAGCTTGCAGGGTTATGTATTCCAGTGGCAGAGATACATTGTGGGAAGTGCACCAATGGCACTTGATGGATAGTTAACCATCTGATATTTGCTTGGTGTATAAGAGGCAAAATTTTCCCTAATTATGCCATTTTGTTTTTTTTAATCAATTCCTTTCTCTCAGGGGAATTTAAAATTTTTTTGAATTGATCAAATTTTTTTCTTTACCTTTCTTTACCAATAAAAACTCTTTCATTGACTTTATAAGAGATTGCCTATCCATAATGGATGAAGAAATCACACCTGTATTTGAATTCCAACTTTACTGGGTTTAGTTATGTGACTTGATCAAGTTAAGGTATGATATCTCAGCTTCAGCTTTATATTCTGCGAAATAGGAATAATACACGATAAGTTTTTTGAAAGGACTAAAATTAAAGTAACCTATATAAAACCTTACCTTAGTGTAGTGCAAAAGGGAATTGGCAAAGAAACGACATAATTTGAGCGTTTTCTGAAATAATCTGTAGTCGGCATTATCCTGTTCCAAAAAAGGAAATAACAAAGCATGGTAAATAATAAAAAAAGACGAACTTAGCTAAACTTGTAAATCAGACAATATTATCTAAAAAGACCTCTTAATAAACACAGAGTATAAAAATTTCCAAAAAAACATAATTCTCTGAATTGTTGGCAGGAGCAATACAAACAACAAAGACTATAGAGGTATTTCAGAAAATTAAATTCTATATTACTGAAAAGAAATCTTAACCTACAACAGCAAAAGAGGTGATCCTTCTTGGTTGATCTGAAAGTGAGAGACATTTAAATACCTTATTGTTCTTTGCTATATGGGGATCAAGTTAGTGAATAATCAAAAAAAAAGGTATTACTGGGCCAAACCCATGGCTCACTCGGGAGAGTGAGGCGCTGGGAGCACCGAGGCCACTGGTTCGGATCCTATATGGGGATGGCCGGTGCGCTCACTGGCTGAGCGCAGTGCGGGCAACACCAAGCCAAGGGTTCTGATCCCCTTACCGGTCAAAAAAAAAAAAAAGGTATTACTGACAGGTAAAAGATATGAAAATGCAGTTCGCAGAAAAGAAATAACAAACTGCTAATAAATTAATACTGAAAAAATCCAAATTATGACCAAATTATATATCTTTTGGGAGTGGCAAGGACTGAGGACTATTTAATTAGCAAAGATTAAAAGGCTGATAATATCTCTGAACTGATAAGAAAGTATAGTAATAAGCATTTTCTTTTACCCTTGGTGGGAACATAAAATAATCTTCTCATTATTATGAAAAGCTAAAGTGTTAAAACTCATTAATTGGTCAGCAATTCATTTTTGGAAATATATCCTACAGGAATACTAGCACAGACAGGCAATACAACTTTTTTTATATAGTGACAACTGAAACAAACCAAGTGTCCATCAAGTAGACAATGGCTAAATAAATTTATGGTATAGCCACAAACTGTAATACCATATAGCTGCTAAAAAGAATGGGATAGATATCCCGTCACAGACACACAAAGCCCTAAGATAGACAGTTAAATAAAAAATCAAGTTGTGAAACAATATGTATGTATAAAATAATTCTATTATTATTTTAAAATGTGTTATATGTTAATATTTATTCTCCCCCTCCACTCAAATAAATCAAAACCTTTCCTGTGGTTCTCTCTAGCTGATTAAAGTAGGATTAGACTTTCTTTCTTTTTTTTTTTTTTCCTTTTTGTCTTTTTTACTGACCGGTAACGGGATCGCAACCCTCGGTGTTGCACCCGCACCGCACTCAGCCAGTGAGCGGAACCAGTCTCCACATGGGATCCAAACCCTTGGTGGGAGCGCCGCCGCGCTCCCAAGCGGCACACTCTCCAGTGCGCCACCGGGCCGGCCCGTAGGATTGGACTTTCCATGCTAGATATTTGTGTAAAGTGTGAGAGTTTTCTGATTATGTATTACATTTGAAATTGGTAAAACAATGGGTAATGCCAATAGCATGTGTATGCAGGGGAGACAGAGGGCTATTAAGTCATCTTGCCTGGGGTTAAATCCTAGCCCTACCTCAACTATTATGTGACCTTGTGAAAGTTTTTAAACCTCTGTGTGGCCCAGTTCCCTCATCTCCAATGAAGTTAATACTAGGATAGTTGTGAGGTTTAAATAGTGTCTGACAATGAAACTTGGCTCAATAAGTATTGGTTGTTTTGTCACCCAAATGTATAATACTCACTACAATCCAAAGAGCTTTAAGTTAGTGCCATAAAATTAAATCAAGTAGATAAATTATTTTCTTTAATTTTGAGAATTATTTCATATGAAAATAATATATCTTAACTTTAATGTTAATTGACTATTTTTGATTTCTTTTCCAACAGTACCATTTTTCCTTTCTTTAAATAAAACAAAATACTGATAAAATCTAAATGTAGCAGGCAATAAATCTAAGTGCAGGCAATAGATATAATGGTATGTTTATTTTCTGAATAATACAAATTTCTATAAGCATATAAACAAAAGTAGGAATTATAGTGGAAATTAAATTATATAGAAGAGACTTACAAATAAACTTCCCTACATTTACAGAAAAACTAAATAATAGTTGGCTAAAAAACCTAATGTTAAAAGGTTTAATGCAATATTCTCTTTTTGACCCCATGTTCAAGTCAGTAGAGAATAAATATCTTATCAATGTTAGGGGCTATTATGGGTGTCTCTCCAGAAAAGATATGATGAAGTCCTAAATTCCAGTACATCAGAATGTGACCTTATTTGCAATAGGGTCACAGCAGACATAAATAGTTGAGATAAGGCCACACTAGAGTAAGGTGTGCCCTTAACCCAATATGACTGGTGTTTTTATAAAAAGATGATGTGAAGACACAGGGAGAGAATATCAGGTGATGACAGAGGCAGAGATATAAGTTATACACCTGCAAGCCAAGGAATGCCAAGGATTGCCAGCAAGACTAGAAGCTAAGAGATCAGGTGATGACAGAGGCAGAGATATAAGTTATACACCTGCAAGCCAAGGAATGCCAAGGACTGCCAGCAAGACTAGAAGCTAAGAGAGAGGCATGGAGGAGATTCTTCCCTAGAACCTCAGAGGGAGTATGGCCCTGCTGCCACCTTGACTGCAGACTTCCGGCCTCCAGAACTGTGAGAGGATTTATTTCTGTTGTGTTAAGCTACTTGTTTTGTGGTAGTTTGTTACAGCAACCTTAGCAACCTAATAAGGGGCCGACATATCAGTTATCAAATTTCCCCCTTTTGTTTGCCCACTGGACATTTTAGTTTCAAGCTGTGAATCAGGAAATATAACTTTACTGAGTTCCGTGGCACCATCAAGGAAATGATAAAATGCTATGTATTTGTTTGTGTGGTATGTCCAAACTAATTCAGTGGTCACTGTTTTCAACTGAGCATTGGTGTCTTTGAGACAAAAAACCCTTCTGATCGATTTAGAAGTACTTCCTTGTCTAATCCCAGACTTCAGTCTCCATATGTGTATTCACAGTCTCCTCCTTCGCCATGCCCAATCCAAAATTATTTTCTGCATATTGCACAACATGCTCTGTTTTGGCTATTTATCTCCCTAATCCAGTTGTATGTGTCCTTCCTTCTGTCATTAAAAGAACACAGTTGGGCCGGCCTGGTGGGTCCGGTACGGGGGCAACACTGAGGGTTGCGATCTGTTGCCGGGCACGGAAAAAAAAAAAAAAAAAAAAAAAAAAAAAAAAAAAAGCTAAGAGAAAGGTAAAAATGGAACAGATTCTCCCTTAGAGCCTTTGTGAGAACATGGCCCTGTTGACAAATTTTAGACTTTTGCCTCTAGAACTGTGAGAGAATAAATTTCTGTTGTCTTAAGGCACCCAGTTTGTGGTAATTTGTTATGGCAGTCCCAGAAAACTAAAACAGAGATTGATACACCCATTTGCTTCCATACATAGCATACTACAAATTAAATCTATTGGTTTTGACATTTTTGAAAGTGAGATATAGTGGGCTGAATGTTGGTGTCCCTCAAAATTCATATGTTGGAACCTAATACCCAATATGATGGTACTAAGAGGTAGGGCCTTTTGGGAAGTATTAAGTCATGAGGGCTCTATCCTCATGAATGGGATTAATGCCCTTATGGAAGAGGGTGCACGGAGCTCCCTTGTCCTTTCAATAAGTAAGGACGCAACAAGAAGGCACCATCTTTGAAGCAGAAGCAGGCCCTCACCAGGCACTGAATCTGATGGTGCCTTGATCTTGGACTTCCCAGACTCTAGAACTGCGAGAAATTATTTATAAATTACCCAGTTTAAGGTATTTTGTTATAACAGCCTGAACAGACTAAGACACAAAGTGAAAATTGCTTGAAAAGCTTTTAAGTTTTATTACTAAGTCAATATTAATAGTGAACAGCAGAGGGCACTGCTGATCAAAATGTAGACTGAAGACTGGAGAAATTATACAGTCCATCTCAAAGCTCCATTTCAGGCAATGGAAAATGCGCAGTCCCAAAGTTGCACAAATGAGTAAAAACATAAGAATTTGGTTGGAGAGTTAGGAGAATTTACAATTTTTTTTTTTTTTTTTTTTGGTCTTTTGTCTTTTTCCGTGTCCGGCAACGGATCACAACCCTCAGTGTTGCCCCCG
>NW_007728623.1:91415-98619 GCF_000696425.1 Galeopterus variegatus | reverse complement strand
TTTTACAATTTTTTTTTTTTTTTTTTTTGGTTTTTTGTCTTTTTCCGTGTCCGGCAACGGATCGCAACCCTCAGTGTTGCCCCCATACCGGACCGGGGACCGGCAACGGGATTGCAACCCTCGGTGTTGCTCCCACGCCTCACTCAGCCAGTGAGCGGGAACCGGTCTGTATGTGGGATCCGAACCCTCGGGCGGGAGCGCCGCCGCGCTTCCCAAGCGACGCACTATCCAGTGCGCCACCGGGCCGGCCCAGAATTTACAATTTAAATCCTCTGATTTTCATAAATGAGCAGTTTATATAACCTGAACTAATATACAAAAAACCACCCTGGCTAGGCATCCCAGACTCTTTTCTCTTGCCAGTATAGATTATACTGTTACAGCTTAACCTTTCCTCATCTTTTCCCTGTCCAGGAATATTCTGCCTAATCTTACTCTATAAGTACTAGATGGGGAAAAGCAAGAAGGAAATTGAAAGAGGAGGAGGTTAAGGCTAAGGATATGACTGCAGACAATAAAGGTGTAGAATGGAACAACTTTTCTGCCATTGACGTAGGATATCCAACCAAACTCCTCCTTTCAGCATGGTGAGGGGAATCAGAAAGGGTAGTTGAAGGAAGTGGGGACCAAAAAGAAAGAAAAGGGAAAATGAGAGAAGGGATATAAGGGGAGGATAGACAAGAGAAAAAGAAGAGAAGCAAGAAGAAAAAGGTAAGGCCCCCCGCCCCCCAAGCTAATCCTCACATCCTTCTTACTACCTTCAGAACTCCTTTTCAAAGTTCTACCCTCCTCTAGGGTCCGTCCTTCCAAATCATCCCTGCTCAAGGAGTTGCTACCAGTTTTAGGAGCTGGATGAATTCCTACGCCTTCATCCCCACAGCTGTTTGGCAGGGAAGAACACAGGTACAAAAGAATCTGTATTAGATTGCAGGTCTACAACAAGAGGGGCTGAGTTATTGCTGTTCTAGGAAGAAACACTCAATTCATTTTCCCATTAGAATTATTACATATAACTGTTAGATCTGAGTATTGTTCATCCTATAATTTAGGGCTCTTAGGAGTTAAATAAAATTAGAGGGCTAGTCTGAGAACAAAAATAATACTATATATAACACTGTTATAGGAAAATGAGCTATAATTCCCATCATCATATTACAAATAATTTTTTAGAAGACAATGTGTTTCATAAATGGGATGCCAATTCAACACTGTAGCTTTCTGAAATCAAAATAAACATTAAATACATGACAATTTTAAAAACAAATGCATACACATAAACACACAAGCACGCTTGTATCACTAAATGTTGTAATGCATTGGAAAAGACAGAAAGGTTGATTATGGCTATATTAAGAAGACCTTAAATAAATATGGGAAAAATGAATTAGATTTTTGCTCTAATTAAGCAGAAAAGAATGAAAGGATTCTGAAGAGAATGCCTTGACCAAGCAGTTAGTGTATAAACAGAGGGGATAGGTGGAACTCTAAAGGCAATGAGAGCAGTTAGAGTCTAATGCAATATCCTGGCTGAAAAGTAATTACAGGCTATGAATAATCCCACAGACTTTTTTTTAAAAAAGAAAAAAAAAAACCCCTCTTAAATAAGCTGATCCGTACATTCAAATGAGATTTAGTAATTGCCAAAGGAAATAAGAGGCTATGAATAATCCCACAGACTTTTTTTTAAAAAAGAAAAAAAAAAAACCCTCTTAAATAAGCTGATCCGTACATTCAAATGAGATTTAGTAATTGCCAAAGGAAATAAGAGTTGCTTTTTAAAGTGTTATTAGACCATATTTTACCTGCACATCTGTCTGTGTCATCTGCTCAGCTAACTGTAAACAAGAATGGAAGGAGTAAAGAATGTCTTCACACAAGCTAGTAATTATATCTTTGTGTTTCAACTGGCTCTTTATAACTGACTGGTGCTTGAGGCTCTGCCTAAATGAACAAAAAGAAAATACAATCACCACAAGTACACATCACGTAACTCAGGACCCTAAAATATCTACTTTACAGAACATTTAAAAAAATCATAATGTGTCACATACACTAGACATGGTATAACTAAGATGTGCCAAATTTACTTCTGAAGCAGTTATGTTTGTCTAAGTAAGTTGCTAATTTTTCATTCCATGTAAAATATGAATTGAACTTTACTATGTGCCAGGCACTCTGCTAGGTCTAGCATAAAGATAAAGAGGTTTCTATGTGCATGGAACCTGTGGTCTACCATGAGAGAACATGAAATAATTCTGAGAATAATTAATGAATAGTTAATTAAGGTTGTGATAAATGCTAAAATGGAAAAGTCTAAGGTGCTACAGTAGAGAGACCTAATCTAACTTATTCTTAGGGTGAGAATATCAAAGAATGCTGTCATGAAGATATAACACTTAAGCTGAGAACTGAAAGATAAGGAGTTAGCAAGGTGCAGAATAGGGAACAGAACAGAGCATCCTAGACAGAGGGAAAAGCTTTGAAAAGGCTCCAGGACAAGGAGAATTTGTATGTTTGAGGAACTAAGAGCAGGGAGACAGCAGTGTGAGATGGGTTGGTAAAGGAAGGTCCAGAGAGGATCAGGTTGTTAGTCTTAGTAAAATGAGATAGACTTTAAGCAGTAGAGTAATACGATCTGATTTACTTTTACAAAAGATTATTCTGAATGCTGGGTAGAAAATGAATTGGAAGGTGGCAAGAATGGAAGATATCTGATGATGACAATGGTGATGTGGCTACTTCATTGAGAACACAGTTCTAAGCATTTCACAGTGATTAACTCAATTTTCATGATAACCTTATCAAAAAGGTGCTATTATTATTACTTCCATTTTCAGATGAGTAAACTAGGGTTCAAAGAAATTAACCAGCTGGCTGGTTAGCTCAGTTGGTTAGAGCATGGTGCTGATAACACCAAGGTATGGGGTTCAATCCCTGTTCGGCCAGCAAAAAGAAAAAAAGAAAAAGAGAAAGAAAAAGAAATTAACCAAATTTCCCAAGGGCTCAGAAGGAGTAAGTGATCTCAGAATGGATTCAAGCACATGCAGTACAGCTCAGAGGTGACACTTTTAAGCACTGCAGAGAAAGAAAAAGAAATTAACCAAATTTCCCAAGGGCTCAGAAGGAGTAAGCGATCTCAGAATGGATTCAAGCACATGCAGTACAGCTCAGAGGTGACACTTTTAAGCACTGCACTATTACTTGTTGACTACTTAATGTCCTAATGGTGCAAGAAAAGCACCTAAGACCTGAAAGTACTACATTGACCTTTAATGTTTTAGGCATGTGTATAAAGTAGAGATTCTTAACCATTTTTACATGAGAACTATATTTGTTCCCACTCCTAAGATGCTGATAAATGCTATGAGCACTCTCCGTAATAATCATTCACAATGCTCCAGTTTCAGAAGATTAAAATTGCTTTATAAATGGAATCACACTTGAATAACTTTAAAGTGCATAATGAAGGGATAATATTCAGCTCTAATTAGTTACTAATTTGTCTAAGCCTAGTAATAGGATAATTGATAGTTGGTTAAACAATATGAGCAGGCAAGTGGTTAAGGTCTAGTCTGGCCCATGGCCCATTATTTCAGAAGAACTAGCTAACTAGAACTTTTAAAAAAAATCTTAGAGGCAGCAGGGCAAAGAAGTCCAATTTGGTTTGAGCCACATGTAGACTCTCTGGATTATAAGACAGCAGTGGCAGTAAATATTATATACACCTCCACAAAATGTTTCAAATGCAATCTAAGAAAACTTATGAATAATTAAGATTTGGGATATGGAAAATATATTATAAAAAGTAAAAACAAACAAACTTACTTAATTATAAATTTCCAAGTATTGGCATGAAATGCATGGTCCATACTGGAAATAACAGAGCAGATATCCAATAATGAGTGAATAACTACAAAGAAAAATAATAGAACTCTTAGGATATTCAAATATCATATGGGTGAGTTTCTTCTATATTTAAGAGTATCGGGGAGGGGTAAAGATGGTGGAGTAGTCGGTTCCTGGTGTCACTCTCTCCCACGGAGTGACCAATTTGCAGCTTTTGAGGAGCAGTGACAAAGGACTCAAAATCTGTGCTGGAACGACAGGAGCTGCCTAGCGTGGGACCCCAGTTCAGGTTGCTCTCTACTTCATAGAGAGACTTTAGAGCTTTTGAGCCAACACACCCCGAGCCTGCCGGCCAGAGAAAGCAACAAGAGCCAGGGCGCCACTTCTGGCGCAGGCCGTCCCATCTCCGTGAGCGACCTGAGAGGCTCTGGGCTCCTAAGCCCCAAGTCAGACGAGCTGGTGAACACAGGCGGCGCAGGCCGTCCATCTCCATGAGTAACCTCAGAGGCACAGGTTCCCAAGCCCTGAGGCAGAGCCAGGGCGCCACTTCTGGCGCAGGCCGTCCCATCTCCATGAGCGACCTGAGAGGCTCTGGGCTCCTAAGCCCCAAGTCAGACGAGCTGGTGAACGCAGGCGGCGCAGGCCGTCCATCTCCATGAGTAACCTCAGAGGCACAGGTTCCCAAGCCCTGAGCCAGATGAGCTGGTGAAGGCTGACGGGCCCAGGCTGTCCCATCTCCATGAGCGACCTGAGAGGCTCCGGGTTCCCAAGCTCCAAGCCAGACAAGCTGGTGAACGCAGGCAATGTGGGACATCCGGCGCAAGCCATCCGTCTCCGTGAGCAACCCGAGAGGCACAGGCTTCCAAGCCCCGAACCTGACAAGCAGGTGAAGGCAGGTGGGGCAGGACTTTCGGCCCAGGCCGCCTGTCTCCATGAGCAACTTGAGAGGCTTTGGACCCCCATGCCACCCGACCAGCCGGTGAAGACAGGTGGGGTGGTATTTCCAGTCCAGGCTAGTTTCTGCTGTCCAGAAGCAGCAGACCCTTCAGGATCCAAGCCAGACATCAGGGTGAAATGAGTGGATGTGAAACTCCAGCCACAATGACAAAACACCAAGGAAAGAAACCAGTAATATGAAAAATCAAGAAAGTACATCACCACAAAAGGAAATTAATAACTTACAAGTTCTAGATCCTATAGAACAGGAAGTCTTTGAAATGACAGACAAGGAATTTAGAGTAACTATTCTAAGGAAACTAAATGAGATACAAGAAAACTCAGTGAAACAACACAATGAAATGAAAAAACATACAGGATCTGAAAGAAGAAATGTACAAAGAAATCAATGCCTTGAAAAAGAATGTAGCTGAGCTTGTGCAGCTGGAGGATTCATTCAATGAAATAAAAAATACAACAGGGAGTTTAACCAGCAGACTTGAACAAGCAGAAGAGACAATTTCTTTTTTTTTTTTTCCTTTTTGTCTTTTTTTTTCGTGTCCGGCAACGGATCACAACCCTCAGTGTCGCGCCCGCACCGGACCGGGACCGGCAACGGGATCGCAACCCTCAGTCCTGCACCCGCACCTCGCTCAGCCAGTGAGCGGGAACCAGTCTGTATGTGGGATCCGAACCCTCGGCAGGAGCGCAGCCGCGCTCCCAAGCGGCGCACTGTAGCAGTGCGCCACCGGGCCGGCCCAGAAGAGACAATTTCTGACCTTGAAGACAGGCTGTTTGAATTATCACAGGCAGACCAGAAAAAAGAAAAAAAGAATCCAAAAAATTGAAGAAAATTTAAGAGAGACAACTGACAACCTTAAGCACTCAAATATCCAAATCATGGGTATTCCAGAAGGGGAGGAGAAAGGAAATGGCACTGAAAACATACTCAGTGAGATAACAGCAGAAAACTTCCCAGGTATAGGAAAAGCCACAGATCCCCAGATTCAGGAAGCCCAAAGATCACCAAACACATTCAACCCAAAAAGGTCCTCTCTAAGACATGTGATAATCACACTGACAAAAATCAAAGACAAAGAGAGAATGTTAAAAGCTGCAAAAGAGAAGTGTCAAGTCACTTATAAGGAAGCCCCACTCAGAATAACAACAGACTTTTCATCAGAAACTCTAAAAGCCAGAAAAGAATGGAATGATATATTCAAAACACTAAAAGACAAAAATTGCCAGCCAAGAATACTTTACCCAGCAAGGCTATCCTTCCAGAATGAAGGACAAATAGTATATTTCACAGACAAAAACTACAGGAGTTCGGGCCGGCCCGTGGCTCACTCAGGAGAGTGTGGTGCTGATAACACCAAGGCCCCGGGTTCGGATCCTATATAGGGATGGCCGGTTCGCTCACTGGTTGAGCGTGGTGATGACAACACCATGTCAAGGGTTAAGATCCCCTTACCGGTCATCTTTTAAAAAAAAAAAAAACTACAGGAGTTCACTACCACACAACCAGCCCTATAAGAAATTCTCCAGGAAGTACTGGGTTTGATACCACAAAAACAACCATCGCTACCATGAATACACAAGAAAGAACAACACCTACCAGCAAAACAAAAATACTAACAAAAGAGAGAAAAAATAGTTTATCTATCACCCCAAGTAACCAACAAATAAAGACAAACAGAAAATTTGAAAGAAAGGAACAAAAGACACTTAAGACATCTAAACAAAAATCAGCATAATGCTAAGAGTAAATCAACACCTCTCAATAATAACTCTGAATGTAAAGGGACTTTCCCTGTTGAAAAGACACAGATTGACTGGATTAAAAAGATGGACCCAACAATATGCTGTCTCCAAGAGACTCACTTGACCTGTAAAGGCACACATAGACTAAGAGTAAAAGGATGGAAAAAGATATATCATGCAAGTAGAAACGTAAAACGAGCTGGGGTAGCTATTCTTATATCAGATAAAATAGACTTTAAAGCAAAAACCAGTGAAAGAGATAAAGATGGCCAATATATAATGATAAAAGTCTCTATTCATCAAGAAGACATAACAGTCATAAATATATACTCACCTAATGTCAGAGCAGCCAGATTTACAAAGCAAACACTATTAGATCTAAAAAAAAGAAATAGACACTAACACCATATTAGTGGGGGACCTGAACACCCCACCCTTATCATTGTACAGATAATCTAGGCAAAAAATCAAGAGAGAAATACAAGGTCTAAACAATACTTCAGACCAATTGGATTTGGCAGATATCTACAGAACATTCCACCCAACAACCTCAGAATATTCATTCTTCTCATCAGCACATGGAACATTCTCCAGCATAAACCACATGTTAGGTCACAAAGCAAGTCTTAACAAATTCAGAAAAATTGGAACTATTCCA
>NW_007728623.1:82188-91405 GCF_000696425.1 Galeopterus variegatus | reverse complement strand
AGTCACAGTGGATAAAAATTAGAAATCAGTAATAAACAGAATTCTGAAAACTGTACAAACTCATGGAAATTGAACAACATTCTACTTAATGACATGTGGGTCCAAGAAGAAATTAATCAGGAAATCAAAAAATTTCTTGAAGGGCCGGCCCGGGGCTCACTTGCGAGAGTGAGATGCTGATAACACCAAGGCCACGGGTTCGGATCCTATATAGGGATGGCCAGTTCGCTCACTGGTTGAGCGTGGTGCTGACAACACTAAGTCAAGGGTTAAGATCCCCTTACCCGTCATCTTTTAAGAAAAAAAAAAAAATTTTCTTGAAACTAATGAAAATAATGACACATCATACCAAAACTTGTGGGATACTGCAAAAGCAGTTTTAAGGGGGAAATTTATTGCATTAAATGCTTACTTCAGAAGAATGGAAAGATGGCAAATAAATAACCTAACACTTCACCTTAAAGATCTAGAAAAATAAGAACAATCCAAACCTAAAGTTAATAGAAAGAAATAATTAAGATCAGAGCAGAACTAAATGAAACAGAAATACAAAAAATAATACAAAAGATCAATGAAACAAAAAGTTCGTTCTTTAAAAAGATTAATAAAATCGACAAACCTTTAGCAAGACTTACTAAGAAGACAGAAGACCCAAATAACAAAAATTAGAAACGAAAAAGGTGATATGACAACTGACACCTCAGAAATACAAGGAATCTTTAGAGACTACTATAAACATCTATATGCCAACAAATGTGAAAATCTGGAGGAAATGGATAAATCTCTGGATACATACATATTACCAAAACTGAGCCAAAAAGATATGGAAAATCTGAACAGACCAATAACAATAAAAGAGATTGAAGCTGTTATCAAAACGCTCCCAACAAAGAAAAGCCCAGGACCGGATGGGTTCACTGCAGAGTTCTACCAAATCTTCAAAGAGGAACTGATACCAATTCTCTACAAACTGTTCCAAAAGACTGAAACAGAGGCCATTCTCCCAAACTCACTCTATGAGGCAAATATCACCCTGATACCAAAACTAGACAAAGATGCATCAAAAACAGAAAACTACAGGCCAATATCCTTGATGAATATAGATGCAAAAATCCTCAATAAAATACTAGCTAACAGAATACAGCAACACATACACAAAATTATACACCATGATCAAGTGGGATTCATCACAGGGATGCAAGGTTGGTTCAACATATGCAAATCAATAAATGTGATATACCATGTTAATAAAAGCAAAGACAAAAACCACATGATCATCTCTAGTGATGTTGAAAAAGCATTTGACAAAATTCAACATCCTTTCATGATAAAGACTCTCCACAAGCTAGGCATAGACGGAAACTATCTCAACATAATTAAAGCCATATACGATAAGCCCACTGTCAATATCATCCTGAACAGGAAAGTACAGGAACTAGACAAGGATGCCCACTCTCACGACTCCTATTCAACATAGTGTTGGAAGTACTAGCCAGAGCAATCAGAGAAGAGAAGGAAATAAAAGGGCACCCAGATTGGAAATGATAAAGTCAAGCTGTACTTTTTTGTAGATGATATGATCCTATATATCGAACAGCCTAAAGCTTCTATAAAAAAAACTCCTAGAATTGATAAACAATTTCAGTAAAGTTGCAGGGTACAAAATCAACACACAAAAATCAGTAGTATTTCTATACTCCACCAGTGAACATGAAGAAAAAGAAATCAAGAAAGCTAGCCCATTTACAATAGCCACAAAAAAAAAATAAAATAGGAATAAAGCTGACCAAGGATGTGAAAAATCTCTATGAAGAGAACTACACTGTTGAGAGAAATTAAAAAGGACACAAGAAGATGGAAAGATATCCCATGCTCTTGGATTGGAAGAATTCACATTGTGAAAATGTCCATATTATGCAAAGTGATCTACAAATTCAATGCAATCCCCATCAAAATTCCAATGACATTTTTCTCTGAGATGGAAAAAGCTACCCGGACATTTATATAGAACAACAAAAGACCACACATAGCCAAAGCAATCCTGAGCAAAAAAATAAAGCTGGTAGCATAACACTACCTGACTTTAAACTATATTACAAAGCTATAATAACCAAAACAGCATGGTACTGGCATAAAAACAGTCACATGGATCAACTGAACAGAATAAAGAACCCAGAAATTAACCCATATGCCTACAGCCATCTGATCTTTGACAAAGGCAGCAAGTTTACATACCGGGGAAGAAAATGCCTTTTCAATGAATGATGCTGGGAAAACTGGATAATCATATGTAGGAGAATGAAACTAGACGTGTATCTTTCACCATATACCAAAATCAACTCAAAATGGATTAAAGAAATTAAATATACACCCTGAAACAATAAAACTCCCTAAAGAAAACATAGGGGAAACACTCCAGGAAATAGGAGTGGGTACAGAATTCATGAAAAGGACCCAAGAAGCACAGGCAACTAAAGGTAAAATAAATAAATGGGATTATATCAAATCAAAAAGCTTCTGCACAGCAAAAGAAACAATCAAGAATAAAAAAACAACCAACAGAGTGGGAGAAAATATCTGCTAAATATACATCTGACAAAGGATTAATATCCAGAATATACAAGGAACTCAAACAACTTTACAACAAAAAAAACAAATAACCCATTTAAAAAATGGGCAAAAGAGCTGAACAGACATTTCTCAAAGGAAGATATATGAATGGCCAACAGACACATGAAAAAGTGCTCAATATCACTCAACATCCAGGAAATACAAATCAAACCACACTGAGATACCATCTCACTCCAGTTAGGATAGCTAACATCCAAAAGACTGAGAATGATAAGTGCTGGAGAGGCTGCAGAGAAAAAGGAACTCTCATCCACTGTTGGTGGGGCTGCAAAATGGTGCAGCCTTTATGGAAAATGATATGGACGTTCCTCAAACAATTACAGATAGATCTACCATATGACCCAGTGATCCCACTGCTGGGAATATACCCACAAGAATGGAAATCTCATGCCAAAGGATACCTGTACTCCAATGTTTATTGAAGCTCTATCTACAATAGCCAAGAGCTGGAACCAGCCCAAATGTCCATCATCTGATGAGTGGATAGGGAAAGTGTGGTACATCTACACAGAGGAATACTACTCTGCTATAAAAAAGAATGAAATACTAAAATTAGCAACAACATGGATGGACTTGGAGAAAATTATATTAAATGGAACAAGTCAGGCACAGAAAGAAAAATACCACATGTTCTCACTTACTTGTGGAAGCTAAAAATTAATAAATAAATAAACACAAAAACAAAGGGTGGGGGGAAGAAGACAGAATAACCACAAAAATTCCTTGAGCTATTTAAGCCAAGTGCACAGATACGATGTGGGGGCGGGGTAGAGAGGAATGGTAAAGGGGCATGAAAATCAAGTACAATGTATTTTGAGAAGTTAAATAAAATAAAATTAAATTAAAAAAAAGTATCTACTGAAAAATTTCAACATTTGATTGAATTAAAAAATAACTGTACCAGAACAATTATTGAAAATAAGTGTTAATTATTGAAAATAAGTGTTAGACTTTGGATTTAAGGTTTTTATAAATTATGGAAAATTAACTTTTGAAGTTTATACCTACCCTATAACCTAAATAAAATTAAAAATGCTCAGTGGAATAAAAGTTGTGCCCTATTATAAATAGGGGAAATATTTGATAGATACAGTTCTAATCCAACATCACAAAATCAACTGCTAAGGAAAGAAAGCCTAACAAGGAAGAATTAAAACTACTCTACACAGTACTCATGTAACGCTTTTACTCTGCCTATGGTAAAAGGCCACAACTGCCCTTTTTGCATCCACTACCTTCCACACTGACTCTGGGCTTAGCCCCATGACTTGCTTTGGCTACGGGGACAATAATAAAATTAAGGTGAGCAGAAATGAAAAGTGCCTGCGTATTGGGACTTGCCCTCTCTTGCTGTTCTTGGAAACCCTGAGACCATCATGAGGTGACTGAGCCAGGGTTAGTCTGCTGGATGATGTGCTACACATGGCTTTCTCAGTACTTCTGCCTCTGCCAACAGCCGGATGTGAGTGATGTTGGCCATAAAACTGAGTGAACCAGCTGTACCGTGTGGAGCAGAGAAAGTTGTCTCAGCTGATCCCAGCCTAAACTCCAGACTCACTGAATTGTAAATAATTAAAATAGATTTGGGGGTGGTTTGTTACAGAGTAAAAGATACCAGGTACGGTGCACAAAACCAGTATACTCTCTTCATACCAGTTATGAATGCAATCTTTACTGTTACACATTAGAGTATTGTTTTTCAAAGTCTGGGTCATAATCCATTAGTGAGTGATAAAATCAATGAAGTATGTTATAATCAACAATTCTTTAAAAATGAAATAGTACAGAATACATCACATGTAAAATGGGTATGATTTCATTATAACAAAAAAAGTGTCTTTGTATACAGAGATTCACAAACATACACATGTACTTATAGGTATTCCAGGAAGGAATGCAAACTATATTTCTTACTATGTATGGGCTATGGTTAAAAACCTGAAAACTACTGCCTCAGAATATGGACAACTTTAGAAGGTATAAAGTTGCATACCTTTCTTTGCTAATCATTGTGAGGAAATTACCTACTATGAACATTAACTGAATATGAAAATCTATGTTAAGGCACCAAAAATCAATTTTACAAATTCCAAAATTTTAAAAGATTAAAAATATATCCAGTAAGATTGAAAATATTTTTATGCATAATGAATAAGAAGATAACATGCATCAATAGAAACAATTTTAACTAATACATGATTTGCAGTCAATATATATCATATACTAAGAAGTTAGTTTTTTTCACTCACCTATTACCATATTCAAAATATCATCATTCTCATCTACTAAAGGGTCCATGCAAACCATGTCCAGCAGTTCCATTAGCTGCTTTTGAAGAGAATAGGCCTCCTTGAAAAGAGCTTGGAGAAGGTCTGAAACTACGTGTAAATGCCCAGAATACACAGATTCACTATTCTGATCACAAATAAAAACGAGAAAAAGCAAATCATAAAAAGTTCAACAGCCAAATTTACTTTAACTCATATTATTAGAGATCATAAATTTAATACTTTTTACTGAATCATATTCATTCACTAAACAAATGTTTAGTGAACATCCTTTATATATAGAGAGAGAGATAAGCATATATAAAATGTGATTTCTGACTTCCATGATCTTGTAAATATAAAACTAGAAAGGAGACAACATTAGGTCAGCTGCATGACATCTCAGCATCTTATCTCCAAAGAGAAGTATTTATTAACTAGCAATTTTTCATTCACCCAACAAATAGAAATATCAAAACTGCTTGTGCTCCACAAATTCTAGGCCAGTTTTTGGACCTTAATGATGCCTCAGGAATGTAGATTCCTGAGGGATTAAATAAGGGTTAACTTCCCTTTATAAAGGGACGTTCAGACACCTAATCATTAAGGTAATTGATCACTGATCCACCAATGCCATATGACAGAATGACTCTAGGATCTCTGTGACAACACAAATCCTATCACTTCTTTATAGAGGGGAAATAGGATAAAAAAAAAAAAAAAAACCTCAAAAGCCCGCTTTTTATGATTTCCTTTAACCACTTACTTTGAAACAATTATTTACATACATGCTCTTTGTTGCATGCAAAAGTGTATTTCAAGAATATAGGCTAAAATGTAAATCTTATGTACAAACACTATTTTACTCAGCCCCTGTGCCTACTGATTCCAAACCATTTAAAGTATACTTATACCTATTACTTACCTTACAATGTAAAAATGTACTTTTGATTACATGAAGGACTGAGGAGGGGAGACTATGAATATTTTCTAGAATGATGGATTCCTGTGTGGCACAGACATGCTGAACACATCCTGTAAGAGCTCCTAAAAGCTGCACCATTGTCTGGAAATAAGGAAAGAAGTTTCATTCAAAATATATTTTTTGTGTACTGAAAAAGTAGTAGACAATATGCTGGGTGCTAGGGATATAGCAGTAAACAAAACAGACACTCTGTTCCTCTTTTCACAGAACTTCAGTCTATCAGAACTACAAATATTGGAACAACTGTCTAGCCATTTGGAACCCTAACTCAAACTTCAAAGCACATGGCAAGTGTTCTACACATATGCCTTGAAATTACAGGTAGGGCGCACTATCTTTTTTTTTTTTTCCTTTTTGTCTTTTTTCGTGACCGGTAACGGGATCGCAACCCACGGTGTCACGCCCGTACCGCGTCCGGCAACGGGATCGCAACCCTCGGTGTCGCACCCGCACCGCGCTCAACCAGTGAGTGGACTGGTCTCTATATGGGATCCGAACCCTCGGCGGGAGCGCCACCGCACTCCCAAGCGCCGCACTCTACCGAGTGTGCCACCAGGCCGGCCCAGGGCGCACTATCTTGATGACTTGTCTTCTTGTAAGAGTTTAGATATTTACTCAGCATGAAATTGTATAAAAAATTCTGAATTCATGTTTCTGTATTCTTATCTTTAATTCTATAAATTTAATTCCATCATTGGGCCATCACATAAAGAATACATGGCTAATCAATATCAGTATAAAAATCCTCACATTCTTTAAGCTCCCCCTCTCTCTGCCCCTTTCTAAAACACTTGACTTACTTCTAAAATATTCCTTAGAGTGGTCTGGATTTCTAAATTTTGGCTTGATAGTCCTCTGGCTTGACTGGTTAATTCATACATCATGTCATCAAACAATTTCACGGTCTGTTTAAATAAATCAGGTTATAAACAAGAGAAATCGCTAGAAAAGGAAAGACATATCCTTAAAGAAAAAAACAATAGGATGGTTTGATTTTGCATTAGTAACACCCATGGGGTATTGTCTAGCTTAACAATTGCACTTAGTTAAGTAAAAGATTAAAAGATATATAGAAAAAGTATTTCTGCAATACAGTCCCTAAAAAAACCCTTCAAACAGAATTGACTTATTTTCCATTCCTATGGTTTAAATTTATTTAATAACATCAATAAAAAAAAAATCACTCAAAATTCATTTTTGGGGGATGCAACCAATGTAAGTACTATTATTTGCACAATAAAAGATGACTGTCTTGACCAGTCAACATTCATGTGGGCATTTACAAGGGTATTTTCTGGTAGTGGTAATAAATTTGTACTGAATCACATATTTGCTATTCATTTATATTCTAACCAGTTCCCCTTTTAGACTGATTAAAGACAGCCTTCCTGGATTTAGCTTTTTGTCTGTGAAAAGTTAGCCAGTCTAAGATCTAAATTTTTGGAACTTTCTAAACAATTTAAATAGCCTAAACATTACAAGAATAACAACACAGTGTAGTTAAAGAGGATATTGTTCCCTATAGGCCCGTTTATACTCAACATCCCTGTTTTCATCTATACAATAGCTAAACCTTTTTCTGGTGGTGAAGAATAAATTTTCAGAAACTTTTCAGATAGAGAATAATCCAATGACTGTGAGTAAAAGAAATTCTGATGATTATCTGCTGAAAAGCTAACCACAGAAATCCATTCCAGTAATAGATAAGTTATCACAAATAAGTCTGTTTCATTTTGGCACCAAAGCACCTTTAGTTCCCTCAAATAAAAAAAAAGACTTTTTCAGAGAAAAAGTATACCATATATATCTAAAAAGTAATAATGTAGTCTATGAATTTAATGTTTTTTCTTACTTGATTTTAACAATATTTCAGCTTTTTCTATTCTAAGATTTCTTTAAGAAACTTGGGCTCCAATTTTTCCAGACACTGAAACTTAACTATTATTAATAAACACTACAGAGAAGAAAAAAACAAAGGGCCTTAGCTAACTTCATCATCCACCCCAAATTTTCATTTAATAGCTTTAAAATAAGAGTGTTTAAAATTAAATACAAATAATTTAAATTCTATTAGTAAAGGATCCATACAATCTGAAAATATAATAGTTTTTAATCATCTAATTATCATACTAACACCATCGTATTCTCACGAGATCTATTTTTTACTACTTATTTGTATTTCAAATATGTTTGATATATTTAAAAAACAGAACCACAACTAAAGATAAATTATCTAAAACTGAGACTAGATTTTTCAACTTTTATAAACATGTAGATTTGAATAATAAAAGTACTATACCTTTGGTAACACTGGTGAAAAGAAAGTCTGTTCCAATGTCAGGTGGTTCATATGAGGTAAAAACATTTCTACAATAATTTTCAAAATTTCTATAAGGTAAATAGTAACATATTATGTAAAAATATTAAATCACATCAGTCAACAAAGGTCATTGCTCTTTACCAAATACAATATGTACCAATCTAAAGCTTTGTACAGTTTCAAAATGCCATATTCCGTGTAGAGAAAATATTAAGTATCCAATAGCAAAAAGTATCTATAATAGAAAGAAGAAGAAAGAAGAGAGATGAAAGAAAAGAGAAGGCAGAGAGAAGATGATCATGATGAAGAAGGAAACAACATATATAACCAATTGAGGACCAACTAAATGGATGTGGTACTACTGAATAGGACCTGCTACCATTAAAATGACATTTAATTTTATTTATTTACTTATTTTTCTTAAAAGATGACTGGTAAGGGGATCCTAACCCTTGACTTGGTGTTATCAGCACCACACTCTCCCAAGTGAGCCACAGGCCGGCCCAAAATGACATTTTAAAATATGAAAAATGTTCACAATACTTTAAGGTTAAATAGTTTCCAAAATAGTATAATCCCAATCTTAATATATATAAACATGTACATATAAAGAATGATAAGCTGGCAGGAAAGCATAGAAATGAGATGAGACTATTCTCATCAAACTCTTAATCATGTCAGATTAATGGATGTCTTATAATCTTTTCTGGTTTTCTGCATGTTTCAAATTTTCTACAATAAAAATAAGTAATTTTGTACTCAAAACAAAAAATAATTGTTACTTAAAAAAATTAGACCCTACCAGGCAACACAGATTTAAATTATAAACAAATATTCCATAACCAAGTGAAATGTAAATAGAATAAGCTAACTCAAAATTTGAGTAAAGTGAGCAATCTACAGTCTTAAGGCTGTACCTCCTCTCCTAAGAGTAAATCTAATCAAGATAGAAAAAGACAGATGAAGGGGCTGGCCCGGTGGCGCACTGCTACAGTGCGCCACTTGGGAGCACGG
>NW_007728623.1:53131-82178 GCF_000696425.1 Galeopterus variegatus | reverse complement strand
AAAAAAAAAAAAAGAAAAAGACAGATGAAGATGAGAAAGTCAGCTTTCTCCAAACAATAAATTAGTCATCACCTAGACAATCAGCTTTTTGTAACTTAGAAAGTATTTTCTAAATGACACCAAACAACTAACAACTAATATTTAACATTTACAATGTGCTTATACATATATCACCATACATACACAATCATCAACACTTCTGGTGTCTGTCCAAAATGGAATTTAAAACTTTAAGTACTGTAATTTAAAGGAATTTGGTCATTTTAAGTAACTGAAGGTTACAGAGGTGATAACATAGAAACTTATTAAATTTAAAGGGAATACAAAACTGTAAAGTCACATCCATTGAGATATGTGGGAGTAAAATCTTAATGACATCAAAGTAAATTATACAATTAACGTAATCTTACTTACGAATATGCTCAATCCAACTGTCAGAATATTGATACATAGAGTAAAATAATTAAGGAAGATATTAGTATCATGGTAATAGGATATTTATTCATTACTGAGAATTCAAAAATTGAAATTTAAGCAATGATCTGTAAGAGAATCAAATTAGACTCAAATTACTGGCTTAATTTGGCTTTTAAAAACTTACCATTTATTATGTAAACAAAAAGTATCATGAAAATACCTTAAGAAAATATTTTCAAAAGTGCTCAGGGATAATTTTTCAAACCATGTGTAGCCATGAAATATTTTTGACAGATGAAAAACAGTATTATAATGATGCATGAACTTCTGGTTTATATTATAGGAAAGAAATTTCTATCTCCTTAGCATTTCCATAGTTCTTTAGTTGTACCTGTCTTAAGTTACTCACCACTTTTTTTTCATGTTACTTGCATACTTGTCTTACCAACCTTAACAGTCTAATATTCTTCTGCACATAACACGAGCTTATAAATATGTGACAATAAATTATCTTATGTTCAATAGAAAAATTAACAGCAATCATATTATAAACACATTATAAACTACACACTCATATAAACTATATACTTGTATACCACCAAGAATAATTGTTAGAAATGTTTTACTAAAAAACAATATAAGAATCACTAAAGAATACGTCAGCAAGAAAAATGAATAACACATATCCCTATCACATTTAACATAATCTGATATCTTACTTTGCATATTTTTCACAGCAGCAATCAAAAGGTATAGTCGTTAACTCATCTAAGTTCAGTAGGGTAAAATTTGCCCTATGGAAAAATTTCACTAAAGCTCAAAAAATCCTAGCCATTTCTAAATTAATCATAAGTTATTTACGTAGACATGCAAGTATGGACTAGATAATAATATGTAAAATGCAAAACATGAAAATAATGCTTGGGTGTTGAGCTCTTTAGAAAACTGAAGAGGGCAATGGGTTTGGGGGAACTACCTAAGATTGAGGCTCTGAAAAGGCTCCTCTGAGGAGGTGACATCTGAGCCAAGACCAAATGAGATGTACAAAAGGCTGGGAAAAGAACAAAGTAGGCTGAGCCCAAAGATCCTAAAGGAGGTAAGCCTAATGGTCTGTGGAGAGTGTAGCAAGGCTTAGATCATGGGGAGCCTTGAAGATAAATTCAGATTTTATTCCTAATTTGATAAGAAGCCAGAGTGTGGTTTTAAAAGGTAAATGACATCATCTGTGTTTTTTACTCTGAACTTTTGGTGAAGAATGAATTATAGGAGAACATGAGCAGAAGCAAGGAAACTACTAAAAATAGTCCTGGTGTGGGGTGATAGGGGTATGTAAGAGAGTGTTAGCAATGGGGATGGAGACAAGTGGATGGATTCAAGATACAGTTTGGGGTCAGACACAAAAGAACTTGCTGATTGGGTGTGACAGACAGGATTCGAGGTTTTGGTTTGTGAAACGATTTACTTAGATGGAAAAAACTGGAGGAAAAACATATTTGGGTTCTTGTGAAGTACCCCTATAAGCTTAAGGGGATGAAGAGGAATCATGTTCCTTATCTTTGTTCCCCCAAGGCCTAACACCAAGTCTGATACACGTTATGTATGCAAAAAATGTTTTTGGAGTAGGAGGGTGGCTATTTGTGGCTGTTTCCAAGGCGAAACTCTTTGAGAGCAGCAATTCCCTATCTACACAATGACTAAAAAAAGGGTTTTGGTACCTTCTGGGAGTTTGCTAATGCCTAGATGAATGACGTTTACATGCTGGTAATATTTAGTTATATTAGGCTTAAGCTGTTAAAAATTATTTATGCAGCGTTGAGATTCTCTCAAGTGAATGTCATTTTTTTCTTTTGAGTGTAATTTTATATTGCTCAAAGATGTAAAAATAAAAATAATAAATAACCATTTAACATGAAGGCCTAGAACACCAGGCACATTTACAGCCACAAAGGCATGAACTACTAAAGAATGGTCTGCAGCTGGACAACAGACATTAAGCTACTCAAATCCAGCAGATGAAAGCCAACAACAAACAGAAACAACTCTTTTTGACCAGCAATAAAGGAAAAGAGGTTGGAGAGGGGAAGAGGGAATAAACATTTTTATTTAGAAAACATCTTTAAAGATTTGACGCCACGGTAGAAATACGTCCGTTAATTCTCACAATACTGAGAAAAGGCATTACTCTCATTCCTCACCCATTTACAGATGATAAAAGCTCAGACTCTCTCTCTAGCTTTACTTCATCCAGCTATTAAGAGCCAGAGCGGGCCTTACAGCTCAGGTCTGAGTCTCTGCCACTCCCACTGCCCCCATGCAAAAGTATTTACACTTAATTGCAAGCAACGAGTACAGAAAAACTCAAAGGCACAGAGGAATGTAAGAAAACCCGCATCCAAAATCTTAGATCTGAAAAAGTTTGCAAGCCTTCCCAGAACCAAGGCCAGACATGCATGCCTCCCATCTGCCACGGTGTCTCCCTCGTTATCCATCTCACTCATCAATAAAGGAAGGAGAGGGTGCAGGCCGCAGGAACAAAACACGGCCTGGCGAAGGGTGTGACGGGGCAGAGGAGAAAGGTTCGCGATCCGCCCCACACCTCTAAGTGGTCGTGACAACCAAGGATATGACAAGACGGGGCAGGACGGACGGCAGCTCCCGGCGGCAAAGCTCCTCCGGCCAGCTACTTAATTCTTCCAGGGGAACGGCGCTCGCAGGGACCGCGCGTTCCTGAGACATGTTTTCGCCGGAGAGTGTAGCTTCAAACCAGTCCCGCCACAGCCCAGTCCGGAAACGCCCCCCGTCCCGGCGGGCCTTGCGAGCTCTCCGCGGGCTCCAAAACCATAGAGAAGAAGCGGGCTGGGTTCTCTAGTGAGCCGGAAAGGAGGTCGGGCTTGTCTGGCCCCCGGAGGACTCGACTCACTGGTGCGCGCTTTCAGTCGGGTGGAGGCGTCTTGAGGCGGAGTTTCTCAGCCGGGCGGTCCTAGAACACTCCAGGCAAGCGAGCATCCCCCGGTGTGGATCGCTGTAAACGTTCCATTGAGATGGGACGCTGCGGGGAGGTAAGAGCAGGATGCCCCTAGATTTGCTGCCCATCGGGTTTTGAGATTGCACATCTGAGTCGGGTTTGACTTGGAACGTACAACCGGAAATGACTCCAGGCCTTACAGCGCGATGGGATAGGAACTGGGCACGTTCCTGCCAGCTTAACTGTGTGATCCACTCCCCCCCTCCCACACACGCACACACTGTACACCTTATGTAAAGGGAGTAACGATCCCACCTGCCAAAATTGTTGTGCAAATTGAAGCAGATGGTGTAAAGTGCCTAGCATAGTAGACACAGAGAAGATTCTCCGTAAATTGCTTCCACTTTTACAGGCTCTATAAACAGTGCGGTGTCCCCTCTACCATTAAACTAATCTACTCCCGAATTACCCCGGCTCCCAGATGCTTAGGGCTGCTAGCCTGGATTAAATGTAGTGAAGTCATTTGGATGAATTTACACACACCAGACCACACCTGTGCAAGTTTTTAAACGATGCTCACTTACCAAAATAAAATCTTGAATTCCTGTTATTTGACACAGTAATAGACAGAAGTGAAGAAATTCTGGAAGTTTAAGGGGTGAATGGTTTTGGGCACAGTCACAGGACACCTGAAAGACACCAAGATGCTAGGTTGTCCTGTCTGAAAATCTTGGATTTTATGTTTGTTCTGGTGGTGGTGGTTGTTGCTACTGCTGTTGTTCTTTTGTTTGTTTTTATAGTTTATTTTTTTCTCCAACTTTTGAACCCTTAAGGGTTGTGTGTGTATGTGTTTCCAAATATCTTATCTCCATCCCACATTCCCTCCCCCAAGCATTTTTAGAAAAGGTAGCTGTATATGGAGAGGCAGGAGATGTTTAATATTACATTTCAGTGAAATGTGACTTGCTTTATCATTTTCTTTCTTTCTTTCCTTTTTTTTTTTTTTCTCTAGAGCTAAATTGAAAGAAGAGCAAATTCCTCTTAAAAAGTCATTTGGAAACATCACTAAATATTTGTTACGGTGTATAAGCAGCTAAAGAGAAATTGGCCCCAACAAAACTAATTGAATAATTGAGACAGATTTATGTGTGTTACTAAATTTTATCCAGAAGTTGAAGAATATTCCTTTGACTTTAAGGATTGTGTGCATTTAACAAGAGGATGACCTTTCAATTTAATTTCATTGTAGAAGACCATTTGGGAAATGAATTAACACCCATAGGAAATCGAGCTTTAACCCTGGATTCCTCAAAAGAGTCGTCAATCTCAGAAAGTCAAAAAGGAAAACAGAAGGAACAAAATTGTTCTACAGAACAATTTCATTTGCCTCAGGATCACTTGCTGGAACATAAATCAATGAAAAATGCAGCTCCCTCTCAAGACACAGACAGCCCACTCAGTGCAGCTAACAGTTTAAGTAACTTGGAGCTACATGAAAAACAGCCTTGCTTGAGAGTTGCCAAAGAGCATGCTCTGCCTAAGGACTTAAAGAAAGTGTTAGAAAATAAAGTCCTAGAAACATTACCAGGTCTCCAGCATGTTAACATATCAGTAGTGAAAACCATGTTGTTGAAAGACAGTTTCCCTGGAGAAAACATAGTTTCAAAAAGCTTTTCTTCTCACTCTGATCTGATTACAGGTGTTTATGAAGGAGGCTTAAAAATCTGGGAATGTACCTTTGACCTCCTGTCTTATTTCACAAAAGACAAAGTGAAATTCGCTGGTAAAAAAGTGTTGGATCTTGGCTGTGGATCAGGGTTGCTGGGTATAATTGCATTCAAGAGAGGGGCCAAAGAAATTCATTTTCAAGATTATAACAGTATGGTAATTGATGAAGTGACCTTACCTAATGTAGTGGCTAATTCTACTTTGGAAGATGAAGAAAATAGTATAAATGAACCGGAGGTGAAAAGATGCAGGAAATCAAAAGTAGCACAAGAACTATATAAATGCCGGTTCTTTTCTGGGGAGTGGTCTGAGTTTTGTAAGCTTGTACTAAGCAGTGACAAACTCTTTGTAAAATATGATCTCATTCTCACCTCAGAAACCATTTACAATCCGGATTATTATAATACTTTGCACCAGATATTCCTTAGACTCTTAGATAGAAATGGACGGGTGCTTTTGGCCAGCAAAGCACATTATTTTGGTGTAGGTGGAGGTGTTCATCTGTTTCAGAAGTTTGTAGAAGAAAGGGATGTATTTGAGACTAGAACCCTCAAAATAATTGATGAAGGATTAAAGAGGTTCCTAATTGAAATAACTTTTAAGTACCCCAGTTAATGTTCACTGAGTGTCCTGAGTAAACAGAATGAACAAAAACTTGTGTTCAATGTTTGGTTTCTGTTTTGCTATTATTTTTTTCTGAAATTATGATGTTTGTTTAGTTTCATTTATCCAAATAATAGGTCAGCTATGTTAGCAACTTTGTACTTGCTAGAAAGTGTCCCTGAGCATTTGATGAGATTGTTTTGTAAAAGTTCTCTGTTCTCCACCTTAATTCTATTTGACCTTCATACCACCTTCAACATTACATAAAATTGTTCCCAGGAAATTCTGCCATTTCTTATCTCAAGTGTGTGAATTTCTTCTTTGTGAGTGTCTTGTTGACATGAAGTGCCTGGTCAGATCACCATGCTATTAATTTTAAGGACATACATAATATGTATCACTAAGTGTTACTGAACCTAAACATTGGGTTGAAGGCCTTAGATAAGTAGGAAAAAATTTTTGTTTCATTTTGTTTTTATATTCATTTACCTTGTATAATAAGGATTAAGGTGCTGAGCAGTTGAATGCACATTGAGATGAGGAAACAAAGGGGAATTGGTGATGGAGAGTATAAAAGTGATTCAGAAAACTTACAGTGCTTAAGGCTAAGCCCGGCTAGCCAAGTGAGTAAGAGATCCTAAGAAAAAGAATAGGAAAGGTAAATTCTAAATTCTGGGGAGTATTGATTCCCCACCAGTCATTGAATAGTAGGAAAGAAAAGGAGGAAAAAAGTATTTTGTTAATTCTAGTGCAAAAATATTCACATTGTAACATATCTAAAATTGGGATCTGCCATGCTATCTATAACAATAGTATAATTAGTTGCATTTTTTTTCTTTCTTGGAGGTGCCTAATATCTCGGATTCAATTAAATGTGATATTTACTGGACATCTACTGTTAAGTAGGGACTTTGTATAGCATCCTGTGGAGTATACTATAAAGCAAATATATTTCACAGGGCCTAGTTTCTTGTAGTTTCAGGTTTAGCCTAACTTCTTAAAAGTACATATAGAAATGTTAACCTTGCAAAACACAGGAAACTCCCCAGGCTAGTCTATATTGTTAAGGTAAAGAATTGTAACACAGCAAGGTGCTGACTCAAGGACAGACAAGTTACTTGACTGATAGGTAAAAATGCTGGGAAGCTGCTGTAGGGAAAGAGAATGCTGAGATCAAGCTTTTGTTGGTGGATCGACTTAACCTTTCGCAAATTGCATTAAGGAAGTCACTTTGTTTATTTCAATGATATTACTAGTTTTCCATTTGTTAGCCATAATTCTGCCGATGGCAGACATAGGTGCTGTAGTGTCTGCCAGGTCAATGGCTGTCAGCTGCTCAGAGAGAGAATGAGCTTTTTGAGGGGAGGAAACCTGTCTTTGCTTTTCAGTGCACTTCATAATGTTTTATTCAAGTGCTTCATCAACAGCCATTTGAAAAAGAGGCAGCAAGGAAATTCTGGGACACCATGAACTTGATTCTTTGCCTCGACTCCAACCAGAATATCTGCAATTTCTCATACCGTGTTTATGGTGGCATTGTGCTTGCTGATATTAAGGCTTTTCTTTGGATAAAAGCATACATCCAAAATTGCCATCATCACTTGGGTGAAGACCAACAGAGAAGCTGCCCCCGTCATAAAAGAATCCTTTACTGCAGCCCAGGAATGCAGCTTCTATGCAACCAGGAATGGTTGGAGGAAGCTACAGTACAGTTATCACCACTCGATGTTCTCTCACAACTCCAATTTCTGCCTTTTTGAAGAATTAAAAGTGAACTCAGATAACCCTTAAAAGTAGTTTCTTCATCTATAGGGGAAATTGTCTAAGGGAAGTGCTTTTTCAGGGATTATTACTCTGAGACTATATAAAAATTACAATTATAATGAACATCTGGATAACTTAAGTATTACTGAAGGAAGTGGGGCATTTTACCCCTCACAGAACATGGCAAATGACCAATCAATTTGTGACCTGCAAAAATATGAAGGAATGCTGTAGCTATCCTTTTCCATGGTATTTACCGATGGGATAGAAAAAGCAAATGTGAAGGCTTGCCTTTGGCGGTACACATCTTTTTTTTTTTTTTTTTTTTTTTTTTTGGGATCACAACCCTCGGCATGCTGTGGTCCACACCATGCTCAGCCAGTGAATGCACCGGCCATCCCTATATAGGATCCAAACCTGTGGCCTCAGGCTACCAGAGCCGCACTCTCCCGAGTGAGCCAAAGGGCCGGCCCATGGCAGTACATATCTTAAGCCTTTTCAGTAGAATCAGATATGTTCGGTCTCATGAAACCCTAAATGCATTAGCCAGGCTGCTGCTGGACCATGGTGCCTCTGTGTAAAGAAAAAGATGCTTCTTCCTGTTGCTTTACGTTGCTTCGCCCCCCCATGGATTTGTCACCCCACTTCCCCTGGGTGACAGAGACTCAAAGGATTACTCAAAGCCCATCTCTACTGAGCAGTGAGAGGCCTGGAAGTGGTTAATCTCCTGGAACCCTCAAGAGAGAGGCATTCCTTCCTTGGGAAATTAACACCGAATTGGGGTTCTCTTCCTGAATTTAATTTCCAGACCAGGAAGTTACAGGAAGAGACATAGGTGGGGTTATAGTTTAACAGTATAGGCTGGTAACTTTCAGTGAAACAAGCCAGATGACATTCCAGTAAGGCAATTCAGTGGTCCTATCAACAACAGTTTGATCTTAGCAAACATTCCTTCTTAACAGCAATTTCTCAGTATCTTTACATAACAATCAATAACTAGACTGTTTTTGAGCCAGCAACCTGCTGTGTCACAATCCTTATCTTGCAACAGAGACTTATACCCTGACGGAAATTTCCAGTCCTCCGCAAGGTCGATATTTGAAACTGCTAGGCTTTGGAAAACCAGGCCCTGTGAAGTACATATGCTTTATAGTATATTCTATATCTCCCCCGTTTTATTTATTTAAAAGGAAAAGCTATAGATCAGGTTGGCATAGTTAAGACGAAAAACATTTTGTTAAAGCAAAGTTAGTATCAATTAGCATGGCAAGTCCTTTTAATTTACTTCAGGTGAGGACTGGTGATGTCATCGTCTGTCAGGGCAGCTGTAGGGGTGTAATGAGCAATTGTTGAAACTGGAATAGTCGTAAAATAGTTGATTCTGACTTCAGAGTGTTTAATGTTAAAACTGTCTAGGACATTACTGTTTTTAAAGCATCTAGTCTTTTGACAAATTTTTGATCAATTACAAGTCTTTTGTTTAAGAACAGGATGTCTCATCCAAGTTGCAAACACCCTCTTTAAGGCCAGAACTGCTTTTGTAGAGAAGACGTTATTTCCCCCTTTACGATCAAGGCATTCCTCATAAAAGCATTGATGATCAATATCTAGATTGAAAAGGTCTTACTTTTCGTTGCATAAATCTCTTGGTGTTGGGAAGGCTTTTTCCCAGGTGGTGATTGAAAAGAGCATCTCGGCTCACTTTCTTTTAGTGATCTGTCCCACGTTAAACACTTCCTCCAGGCAGATTCAGCCCCATGTTAGGGAGCACAGTGGGGTCAGGGGAACAAAGGCTGTTTTCAGCCCTGTTTGCTGCTCCCACCCCCCAGCTCAGTAGTCCTGTGGTTTAGTCCTACAAACTTCCACAATCTTCCAACTAACTGATAAGATCCAGTACAGGAAAATGGGCAATGAGCTGATCAACTTCTAGAGAACTATGTAACATATACCAGGTACAGGAAGGGGGCTCTAAGACATGGTTTTTTTCTTCTCACAATGATTTGGTGCTCACAACAGTCTCTTTGGTGGGGGCATCCAGTATGGCAAAATGGAATAAGGTTTTAGTTATCTTACTGTGAGGCAGGTTGTTAAAGAAAAAATTATTCAATGATACTTGATAAAAGCATGGTAAGGCAGACTATTTAGGACCATCAAGATAGGTATAGGGACCACAGCAAAGGAATTTTGCAGTGGGGGAGAGAGATTGGGCTCAACTCCAAATACAGCATAGGTAAGAAGGAATTTATAGCCGAGGGGCAGGGAGGGGGTCAGTGGATGAAAAATTACTAACAGAAAACATCAGGGATAAGGGGAATTCTGGCTAAATTGACCTAACGGGGTTCTTGCTGAAGATAAGCCAGGTTTTCAGACATCACCTGGGGGATGGTCGATATTGAGGGTGGGCATTCTTCCTAAACTGACCTCACAGGGTCCTTTGCTAACACTGGATTTTGCGAGGAAGTGCACAGATGGACCTAGGAGAAGTTTCGGAAGCCTGACTAAAGTTTGGCCAAGCAAAGAATCTGTGTCAAGATGAATGCAAAGAAAGTGTTTGAACTGGGGATCAGAGCTACAGAGGCAAGCATTCCCACGTAAGTCTCCCCTGAGAAGAGGACACTGCAGTGAAGACATCAAGGTGAAGTCAGATGGCTGCTGGAAACCTGTCCCTATCACCCTATCCTGTCCTAAGAGTTTTAGAGGTTCTTTGGCTGTCCTGGCTGCACTGCAGCAGCAGCAGTGGCAGCAGTATACTTCCAAAAGCCTCCTAACAGATATCCAATTAGTCATACAGTGTGGATATTGCTCTAGCAATTTTCTCAGCCTGCCTTCAAATCCCCAACAGGTCCCCACCAGTAAAGTTCTACTCCTGGTCCCAATAGAGTGGTCATGGCCATGGATCATTCAACCAGCCTAGTCACTTCTCAGATCTTTCTGAGGCTAGGGAGGAGAAATCAATATGCCTTGGAATGCATAGACAACAAACCGGTCCACTGCAAGACCCTGAGAAATTTAGTCAAAGAGATGCATAGAAAGAAAAAATTATCATCCCCATTCTGTCATATCTGGTCAAAGCTTGTCCAAATTCTTTATGTGTGTTTAAAGTATCCTGGAACTAAAAACTCTCCTAGATCTCTGCTATTCTAGGTTGAATAATTTCTAGTGAATTTCTACAGACTAGATTCTGAACTTATTTTAAATAGCATGAAAAAGAGTATTTGGGATAGGGAGCATTTTTTTTTAGGAGAGAGCTTGTGTGGAAAGGTATAGAGCAAAGCCTCAAAATTCAAACCGTGCCCAGTCAGCTCACTGGCACACACATTCTCAATAACCAATCTCTACGCCGGCATTGTTAGCATCATTGCTTTTCCACCCTCCATGTTTTAAGCATCGTCAAAGGGAGATACATTTTCAGTGATTTGCTTCTCTTCCCTAAACTGTCCACAAATTGCACTCTGCTTCCTGTTTGCTTTGCCGTCTTCGAGCTTCTCCAGGATTTTTACAGAGAGAACCAAGAAGATTCTCCTCTTTACGGAAAATACCTCAGAGAAACATTTGCTAGGAAGGGTGGCACAGATGTTGTTAATGCTCTGCATTTTAGTTTTTAACAGGAAATGTGTTTGAGCCTGTATCTTAAACATTAAAACAACCGCTCTCTTAACTTTGTGATTGGTTTTTATTTTCCAAAAGTGAAAAAAGATCTTCTATGTAACCACTCCCCCAACAAACATACTTCAGAAACTCTTATGTCTTGTCTCCTAGCAGTTCAACATTAAGAGAAATAACCTTAGAGTCAAATTCATTAGAGTTTATGTCTCTGGTAATTTTAATTAGTTTGCAATTAATTACTATCATACAGATATGTTACCCAATTGCTTAAAAATAAGTGACAAAGCCAAATGTCAGAACCTGAATGTAAGTTAGTTTACCCGTAATTGATTTAAAGAGACATCCTGAATGGGCAGACTGTTTGATCATACATAAGCATGAATACAAAATTTTCTGTTTCTAGAGTATTTTATTAATAGGAAGAATTGAGCCAGGTGCCCACTCCCAAGAGTCCCCTCCTAGATGCCAGTCCCTTTGTGTTTAATTTTCTCCAGTGCTTGCAAATTAAACAGATATGACTCTGCTCTAATCCCCACACACATTCTCATTCCATCAAGAATTCATCAAGTACTTACTGTGTGTAGAGAAGACGATTCATACTTTCAATAATTTCTGTTAAAAAATGTACTACTTGTAAGAAAAGTTTATTCTAATGTTGGATAGTCATTCAAGATACCTGCAGTTATACACCGTTTCTCCTGAATCTTTTTTAAAACCAGGGTGATGAGCAGACAAGTCCCCAAGTATTTTTGTGTTCCGTATGCCCCTTTTACTGTGACTTGTTCATTTCCTTTGTTAATCAAGGGACTTTGTCAAATTTAATTTATGAAGGGTCAGAGGTTAACAGGAAGCAGAGCAATAGATAACTGATAGCTTTGGACTCAAGCCTCCCCCCCAAAAGGGAGATGTATTTAAAGCAAAACAAACAAAATGTGGTATAAGGGAGAGGAAAGAGATGAAAAATGATAGAGACAAACATAGAATTATATTAGTAAAAATTAAGAGCAGCAGAAAGAGTGCCAGGAAAGGTAAGATGGTGGAGCCCAGGGAGTGAAGACGTTGCCTGGAATTCACACAATAGTTGAACTTTTAAACAAGGGACTGGGGTGGAACTGCGGGTGACTCATGGTGGAGGAGACAATCAAGAGACAAGGTTGGCAAGAGCCTGAGGAGAAGCACTTGATGACAGCCCAAATGACCTTGCTGCACCCCTGGCATTTCCCTCCAGTTGGAGTTTTGGACTGTGGAACAACACTGCTGAACTTAATACCTGGAATAACCCACACTCCAGTTTTCCCAAGACAGTCCCGAGTTATGCATATTGTCCCAGTGTCCCATCTGGTTTCACATTCTAGAACTTTCAACAGTGTATTGAGGGCCGACCCCATGGCTCACTCGGGAGATTGCAGCTCTGGGAGCGCAGTGGTGCTGGGAGTGCCAAGGCTGCGGGTTCCCAGTGGTGCTGGGAGCGCCGAGACCGCAGGTTCAGATCCTATATAGGGATGGCCGGTGCGTTTCCTGGCTGAGCGCGGTGCGGTTGACACCAAGCCAAGGGTTACGATCCCCTTACCGGTCACAAAAAAAAAGCAAAAACAAACAAACAAAAAACAGTGTATTGATTATGATCAGCTTATTTACACCAATCCTACAGCAATATCCTTAACCTTATAATTTTGTGCAGTGAATTATGATTGAAAAAAAATCACTCAGTAAATAAATATTAACTTCCAATCATGTGTGAGGCACTGAGCTTGGAAATAGAATATAAAGTTACAATGATGCCTTCTGGGGAGCTTCCAATATAGAGTGAAAATAGTAACACAACTAGTGAACCTCTTGTGAAGATGTTACATATACTGTGCAGGTTTCTGATAGGGTCATCCTTTTGAGCTATAGAGGAAGACCATATCTCTGTATTGGGGTATACAAGGGAGAAAGTTGAAGGGGAAGGATGGGTGGATATTTCCTAGTGTTAATCACGTGGTGGTGACTTGATAGGTTTTTAGACAGAAGTAGAACTTGTAAGGTTGATCAAAGAGCTAGAAAATCTTGCCTCTCTTCTTTTGACTCTGGACTTCAAGAATTGAGACAGTTCCTCCTGGTGAGGGGACAAATGGCCTCTGCCAAGTATAGGCAGGCTATGGACGGGGGGGGGGCATAGGCTGAAGATGAGTAACCTAAATCTCATAAGAGGAATATTAATTGAACACTCCTTCCCCCTTCCCAATTGGAGCCTCCCCCTATTGCCAACTCTAAAGGCCAGGGATTTTGTTTTATTAGGAGAAATGACTAGTCTCCATATATCCGTGTATGCAAGCAAACAACTAACCTGAAAAAGGAGAATAGCAGTAATGACAGTCAATGTTGGGACAGTGCTGAGATAGAAGAGAAATTCCTCTGGACCAGTGAGGGAAGACTTCTCAGAAGAGACAACATTTGACTTCAGACTTGAATGTCAATGAATTTTCATCACACTGGTAGGGGAGTGGCGTTGGAAGGGTGGAGAACTGAAACTTAACGGGCAGAGAGACTAGTCTATGAAAATACACTGGACTCTGAGCACATGTTAATTCATTAATTCACTGAATAGTGCCAAGCACATTTCTAGGTGCTGGGGTGGAGGAGAAAATTCTACATTTCTAACAGGTCACCAGGTGATGCCGATGCTGCTGGACTATGGACAGCACCTAAGTAGCAAAGCTCCAAATCATTGAGCTATAGGACCTCAGTCAGATATGAAGCTGGCTCAGTGATTGCTTAAAAAACTTCCCAATTCATTATTTTTCCTGTTAAAATTTGCCATCTATTAAAGTTCTTCAACATTTTATTTTACTGTGGGCTGGCTGGTTAGCTCAGTTGGATAGAGCACAGCCTTGTAACAACACAAGGTCAAGGGTTTGGTTCCCTGTATGGGCCAGTTACAAAAAGAGAACACTTCACTTTACCAATCTAAATGATACGTTCTATGGACACTTTTAAAAACCGACATTCTTTTAAAGCAGTCTAACACATTATAGTCCTTTAGTTTTAAATTTTATTGAGAAAGAATTTTTTAAAGAATAAATTCAGTCTTTAAAAAACCTACCTACACCCAAGCTTCAGGGAAAATGCTGCCATTTCTATCTGTTAAGCAGATAACAAACCTCAGTATAAATCCTTGGGTTTCACTTCACACACATAATGATCCATCTGTGAAGTGTGTTTGTTTCTTGTAAGGAATGAAACACCATGATGTATTTGAAGTGGAATGTAGCCTCAGGCTGCATTCTTATTTTAGCCTAGCAGACTGAGGGGCCGGCATGTGTACAAAAGGTTCAGGGAAAGAAATGGGAACATGACAGGCTTGAATATTTCTTGTGAGTATCTTCACTCTAGAGTGTTGTGACTTTCTGTTGTTTCTTAATAACTAAGCATATCTCAGAACCAGCAGCACAAAGCAAAGATAATCATCCAAGAAAGGAGCAGGTGGTATGGCAGGGTGGAAAGGCTACAGGAATAAAAGTCAAATAGACCCATGCCCTAGGTCTGACCCTTGCCCGTAGTAACCACGTATGTCTTCATCAAGTGACAAAAGATCTCTCTAATAGTTTTCTCTTCCATAAAATGTTGGAAAATATTTGTTCTGTTTACCCCACTGAGTTATGAGTTTCAAATATAATATTGTACATTTAACTTTCATATAAATCTGGCCCAGTAATCTTATTTAAAACTGCCATTCTTGATTTGTATTTCCTTTTTGTTTCCCTATTTGAGTAAAACAAACTTTTCTAAACCTGCCAATATCTCATTAATTGCTTCCTTTGTTTATCTCTCTCTAATCAAGGGTTTCCCCAATTCATCCCACCTGATGCTAATCCATTCAACCCAAACCACTAGACAATAATATTCACAGCACACCAATTTTATCCCATCCGTTCCCTGATCAAAATCTTTAACAGCTTCCCATTTTCAAAGACTATGGTCTCCAAAGTGGGTATACAGGACATCTCATTGTAGTGCAGGAAGAACATACTAGATCATATATTTGTATGCTGTATTAGTCTGTTTTGTGTTGCTATCACAGAAATACCTGAGACTGGGTAATTTATAAGGAAAAGAGGTTTATTTGGCTTGTGATTCTGCGACAGCTGCATCTGGCACAGGCCTCAGGCTGCTTCTACTCATGGCAGAAAGTGGCAGGTAGCCAGCGGGTACAAGCAGATCACATGGTGAGAGGAAGCAAGAGAGAGAGGAAGGAGGTGCCAGGGTCATTTAAACAACAAGCTCTTGTGGGAACTAATAGAGCGAGAACTCACTCATTAATCCCCCCTCCCCCAGGGAGAGCATTAATCCATTCATGAGGGATCTGCCCCCATGACTCAATCAGTTTCCAACACTGCAACATTGAAGATCAAATTTCCACATGAGTTTTGGAGGGGACAACACATCCAAACTCCATCATATGCGTTTTCTAATTTAAAACACAGGAAAGAAATTAATTATTGATTTATTTTCCATGGCATAAAATACACCACGAAATTAGTACAACTCCTAATACTCTGCCAACACAATTATCTCTGTCTTTGTCAACATAACTTCAGGACCATGAGGACCATGTCTATAGGGAAGAGGGCTCATGATATCTTCATAAAGAAGTGGTAAAAGTGGGGTTATCATGAAAGACTTAGCAAGGGAAATTTTGAGAAGGACTTTCACTGGTATCACTGATTATTTCAAGGGCAAACTGCCCCTAACAGACTTCTGGAGAAAGGCACAGGTGCCTGAGAAAAGGGTCAGTTTTAACACATTGCTCCTTTACCCCCAAATTTTATTTTATTTTATTTTTTTGTTATTATTATTTTTTAAAAGATGACCGGTAAGGGGATCTTAACCCTTGACTTGGTGTTGTCAGCACGATGCTCTCCCAAGTGAGCTAACCGGCCATCCCTGTATAGGGATCCAAACCCATGGCCTTGGTGTTATCAGCACCACACTCTCCCAAGTGAGCCACGGGCTGGCCCTTACCCCCCAATTTTAAATGGCTCTCTATTATCTCAAGAATAACGCTCAAATCTCTTATTCTGCATTCAAGATTCCTCTTAATTTAGCCAAGATTATCATTCCCATCATGTCTCAAGAACTATTCCTCTTAAAACAATCTCTATCTTTCATCATCAGAAGTTACTCACTCCATTATGCCTACTTGACGTTCCTTTTTCTCTTGGTTTTTAACATTTGTACTCCCTGTTCAAGGCTTACCTTAAGCCTACCCTAACACTGTGATCCACTGTGATGACTCTTTTCTCCGAACTTCCCTAGAATGTGTCTGTATAACTCTTTTAACCATTTAAATAAAAAACTTTTACAGTTAGCATGACTATAAAATTTATCATCTAAACTGGGACACTTCTGAAAATAAAATGAAGCAGTTTTGATAATTTTGCCAGGGGCTGGCTGGTTAGCTCAGTTGCTTAGAGCATGGTGGTGATAACACCAAGGTCCAGGGTTTGATTCCCATACTGGCCAGCTGCCAAAAATAAATAAATAAATAAAAACCCAAAATAATAATTTTTCCAGACAACATGTGTAAACTAGGACCATTCTGAGCAAACCAGGATAGGTGGTTCCTAGTTACAATGGTCATTACCCTCCCAGAGAAATTTTAAGGTCCTCAAAGTTTGAACCTCATATCTTAAATTCTTCTATTAGCTGGTGCTTTATGTGTAACAGGAGTTTGGTAAATATTGATGGATCATTTAATAGATGTATGGAAATGTTCTTATTATTAATTAGTTATATTTCTATAATCATTAACATTTACATGCAAGAAATCAAATTTGAGAAAAACTATAATCCCTAATACAAGAGAAAACAAAACATTGAAACAAGGCACAGAGGAAGTCCCCAAACAGCCATCAAATCTTGCTCCAAAGTTAGGGAAGGCTACGAGATGTGCAAAGCCAAAAGGTTAAAACTTGAGTCACTTTTTATGTTTTTTGTGGGGCTCTCCTGACCTGGTTGTATTTCCAGGGCAGTATGGTGCAGCCACAGTGGTCATGATGAACCTTCATGTCACAAATACGCGATGCAGTGGTTCTATGCACTGTTACCCTCTGGGTCTTAGGCCCTTGTATTAGTCAATTGTGCCTGGAATGGACCATCCAAGCATGCTTTGCACAGTCATTTCTCAAGAGATATTTCTGAGCTCTAAATAAAGGAAGTTTGGCCTTTTCTCCATGATGTTCTTATATCATTATTTTATGCTGAATCACAATGCTGTCTCTTCCTGGGCACCATGCTTCCCTTAAGGCCCCACCTGCTTGCTGGGTACTGACAGTGCTTCCAGTGGACACCACTGGGCCTGGCATCTCTTACCAAGCACCACTATTTCCCAGAGGGCACAGCTCCAAGACGCCAAAATTGTTCAGATGTGAGAAGCAGACAGAAACTTCTCCTGTCTCCTTTTTGGATTATGTTCTATTAGTGCAAAAGCCCTTTTAAGTGCTTTTAAATTTTTTTCTTACCTACAACAAAGCACCCACCTTCACCACCTGTGGACTCTGTCATGAGTTCATTGAAGATCAGAGCCAGGATACAAAACTGGAAGGAAGAAACTATAATCAGAAACACACCTCCCTTTCATCACCTAAGGGTATATTATACCTTTGTCTTGAGAATGGATTGATTCTGTATCACGTAGAATTGCCTGATGTAAAATATTTCAGCAGACATACTGAAAAAGCATTTGTTGCATATCTGAAATTCAAATTTAACTGTATCCTAAAATTACACATTTGTTAATTCTGATAAACCTACTCCTAGGAGACTCCTCAGTCCCTCACAGAAATTCCCTTTTGGTGGATCTAGCTAAGACTCAAGCCAAAAGTCCAACTACATTTGGTTATACCAGTGCAAATGTTCGTCCAGTTTCCTTGACAGCAGATCAAATGACAGAAAGGGGGCAGCCAAGAAGTGCAAAGGATGACATAGAACAGTCAGATTGGAAATGAAAATATGCTTTTTGTTGGGAAGGAAATTACTTTTATGCTAATAAGGAAATGACCACTTGATGCCTTAAGTGACCATTACTTGTCATCATTCACTGGGTAGCAAAATGTAATATACCTCCAAGCACCCAAAGGAGCCTAAGACTGGAAGAGTGAAAGAAAGAGGTGAGAAGGAAGCCAGGAAAGTGTTGTGGAAATAGAGAGATAAATGGAAGGAGAGATTGATATTGTCAAATGCCGTAGGTTGGCCAAGTAAGATAAACACCATTGGATTTGGGAATGTGAAGTCAAAGTTGATGTTGATACATACAGTTTGGGTGGAGTGAAAATTTAAATGGATTTTGTTAAAAAGAATTTGAGAGGGGGGACCTGGAGGCAGAAATCACAGGTAACTAGTTTGAGGAGTTTATCTGTAAAAGGGGGTAGAGAAATGAGGTGACAACTGGAAGAAGTGGAATCTAGAGAAGGGTTTGTAAGGCTGGGGGAAAAATACATAGAATGTCTGCATGATGATGGAATGATCCAGCAGAAAGGGAGGACTCTATGGAAGAAAAGGGAAGACAGAGGAGAATTGATAGAGCCATGGCCTTGAGCTGGCAAGAACTGATTACATTCAAAGTTTAAGTGGAAGGGTTGGCCTTAGCTAGATGCACAGATGGGCAGTTCATCCAAGGTAGCAAGAGGAAATGCAAAGTATATGGTATGGGGGCAGATGAGGCACAGGGGGTTTGTGGAATCTCTCTTCCAACGGCTTCTATTTTCTCAATGAAGTAGGACACAAAGTTATTAGTTAGGAGTGCAGGGATGGGAGGTGACAATGGAGGTCCGAGGAGACAGGGATGGTATGGAGTGGTCATCTGCGACAGTGGGCCAATAATGGAACTTGGGGAAGGTAGTAGGATTGGCAGGCAACAATACAGGGCCTGCTTGAAGTTAGTAATGACTTTAAAGGGAGACCAGTGAACAAAGGTTTATAGTTTTTCTCTAACTATGATCAGCTTCAGGGGTGAAGATCCAGAGTAGGAAGAGAGTGGGATTTAGACAGGGTTGGGGTACAGTAGATGTTCTCTTACCCTATCTACATTTAAACCCTAACCAATTAACCCATTCTATTTCCTTTGTAAATCACAAGTGGCTAATTTCTATATCATGCTGAATGCTCATGGCTAGGAAACTGTTCTCTAGTGAGTCTGCCTGTTTCTGCTCCTGTCAGTTGAATTGCACAACCTTACAATCACTTACTTGTGTTTGTTCCCAAAGCTGTTTATGCCAGCTGTACTGGACACTGTGCTTTCATAAATCAGTCAAATATTATGTAAGCCAATAAATAACATAGAAATAAATAAATAAAATGGATTTCCTGATTATTCTCTGTGAAAAAACAAAACAAAAAAATGCCCCCCCCCAAAACAGGGTTGGAATTTAGCCAAGAGGGATTAATGATACAAAGTTCAACAACACATCTCATCTGTGGGATAAGAATGGGAAGTACTTATGGCCGGAATATGTCTCCTTCCCAGTGCAAGGGAACGATGCTGGAGCCGTGAGCTGCCAACAGACCCTTGATGGTAACACTCGATAGAATCCGTGGGTTGTATGTGTTGCCTGAGGTAAAGGATTAGGGTAAACACACACATATGGCACCTCCAATAGTACCAAAAATGTGATCTAGTCAAAATAGCCCCTTCAAAAAACGCTTCTACTCAAATTTCTACTCATTAGTGCTTTCTATCATTTTAAATACTGCTAACTTGGATCGAGATGAAAAAGTAGGTTGGCTTCTGCTGGGGGAATTTTTTTTAAGTCACAGTTCAATGTCTTGTGCTTTCCTGTATTAAAGAATTGCTGTTTCCTCAATTTTGATTGTTGATGAGAACAGACATAATATCTACTCTCTGCTGGCTCTGAATATTTCCACGCATGGATTAACCCATCAACCACATTTAACAAACTCTTACTACATGCAAGGCCATGACTGACAGAAGAGTGTAAGACACATCATTCCTGACTTTGAAGGCCTTAAAATCTTGTTGGGTAGGTAATAAATGTCAGAAACCTTTTTGTCTAAAGGGAAGATAAAAGAAAAATTTTTCTAGGAGTTCAGAGAAAAAGCCAGGGTCTGGTGGGTAGGACAGGCTTCATCAAGGTAGGTCTTGAGGTAAAGCTGCTAAATTAAGGAAGAAAGTGAAGTGGTCCTGAAGAAGGCATTGATGTAAGGAAAACTTGATAAGGAGAGGCAGAATGTGCTCAAGGGGGAGAGAATACCTCGGCCTGGGTTGGGGCAGTGTTCCTGAAAAGGGTATTTAAGCCAAAGCATAGAGAGCCTTGAGGGCTGACTAAGGACTCTTGCCTTTATTCTTGAGGCAGTCAAAAGCCATTTAAGGTTTTTAGCAAAGAAGGTGTGATGTGAGGCACTGACCTCTGTAGCTGAACTCCTCATGGTGGTTGGACATTCTACCAGACTGTTGCAGGGTGGGCTATATTTTGGAGAGGGGCTGGAAATAATTAATAGCTATATAATATTCATTGTATGACTGTACCACAATTTAAAATCTTTTTTTTTTTTTTTAAAAAAAAAAGATGACCGGTAAGGGGATCTTAACCCTTGACTTGGTGTTGTCAGCACCACGCTCACCCAGTGAGCTAACCGGCCATCCCTATATGGGACCCAAACCCGGGGCCTCGGTGTTATCAGCACCACACTCTCCTGAGTGATCCATGGGCCAGCCCCACAATTTAGAATCTTGATCTGTATCTTTTAAACATTTGTTTCCAATTTTTTAGTATTGAAAATAATATTGCAATAGGCATTCTGTGATATGAATCAATTATGCTGGCCAAAATAATAGGTTAGACTGCATAAATATTTTTTTAAGATTTCTGATCTATATTGTCAAATTACCACCCGGAAAATTTGCACCCATTACATGCCCAACATTAGTGGATGAAAGTATTTTATTCTTTTTCCAGAAACAGTCCAACAGCCCAAGTATTCCTTCATATCTTTGCTTATTTGGAGGGAAAGAGGAGGGAATGCTATTTTCTTATTCAGTATTTATTTGGTTGAGAGTGATGTTGATGAGGTTGAATTTTTTTCACATATGCATATGGATAATTTAGATTTTTTTTTTTTTTTTTTTTTTGGTTTCAAACTGCTTTTTTAGCAGTCCATTTTCCTATTGGGAGCATTTATTATTTTCTTTCTGTTTTGTAAAGGCTTTTTCTACATTCGTATATATATATATGTAGATATATGTGTACACACACATATTTGATGTTAAGTTCTGCAAATACTTTTTCTGTTCATTGTTTACTTTTTAACTTTGTTTATAGAAAGTCTCAATATAAATTAATTTTAAAAATCAGTATTTAGGGCTGGCCCAGTGGCGCACTGCTACAGTGTGCCGCTTGGGAGCACGGTGGCGCTCCCACCGAGGGTTCGGATCCCACATACAGACCGGTTCCCGCTCACTGGCTGAGCGAGGGGCGGGCGCAGCACCGAGGGTTGCGATCCCGTTGCCGGTCCCGGTCCGGTCCGGGCGCAACACTGAGGGTTGCGGTCCATTGCCGGACACGAAAAAAGACAAAAAAAAGGAAAAAACAAAAAATCAGTATTTAAAAAACTGCTCATTTATGACAACATGGCACTATTTTTAAAAATGTCCAATCAAAAGATTATATGATGAATAATTCTTTTTTTCTTCAAGTGTTTTGTGGCTTACTTTTTAAAAAATTTTAAATGTAATCCCTCTGTGAGGTAGGAACTCCATTTTATTGTCCCTTCTCCACTCCAATGATTAGCTAGTTGTTTTAATCCTGTCTAGGTTTATCTTTTCTCTGCTGATTCGAAGCCACCACCAAGGAAGACCTTCACCAGATGTGTTGCCTGGACTTCCCAGCCTCAGAAACTGTAAGTAATAAATTTCATTGTCTGACAAATTACCCGGTTCCAGGTATTTTTGTTATAAGCAACAGAAACAGACTAATACATCACAGTTCTTAAGTACAGTTCTGCTCTTTCTATCCTGTTTCATTGTTTTGCTGCCTATTGCTGCACTTGTATTAAATTGCTTTAATCAATATACTTTTATAATGTAATTTTGTGTCCGGCAGGCAAGACTCTTCTTGCTGTCTTTCCCTTTTAAACCTTTTTGGGGGATGGGTGGAGAGCTATTCACGATTCATACATGCTTATTTTTTCCAGGTAAACTTTTTTTTTTTTTTAAAGATGACTGGTAAGGGTATCTTAACCCTTGACTTAGCGTTGTCAGTACCATGCTCAACCAGTGAGCAAACCGGCCATCCTTATATGGGATCTGAACCTGTGGCCTTGGTGTTATCAGCACCGCACTCTCCTGAGTGAGCCATAGGCCAGCCCCCATTTTTCCAGATAAACTTTATAATCATCTAACAATTTTTTGTTTTAATTGAGATGCCTCCTCCTGAGTCACCTGACAATTTGTAAACAATTCCTTTGGTATTTTGTTTGACATTATGTTAAATGTATAGATTAATTTGGTGAGAATTGCAACACCTAGATAGAATATTAAACATTCTAATTCAGTAATATGGTATATCTCTCCATTTATTCAAGTTTTTTTCTTAAAAATCTTATTAACACTTTTCAGTTGCTTCGCATGTCCTACAAATTTCTTAAGTTTATCCCTATGTATCTTCTATCTTTTTTATTTTTAAGTTTCCAAGTACAGCATTGATTAAATAGTTAAAGTGAATAGGATTTTTCTCATTATACAGATGATCCCTACTTACATCAGTTTGACTTAACAATGTTTTGACTTTACAATGGTACAAAAAGTGATATACTTTTTTCAGTAAAAAACATACTTTGAGTACCCATACCACCATCTTGTTTTCACTTTCAGTGCAGCATTCAATAAATTACAAGAAATATTCAACACTTTATTATAAAATAGGCTTTGTGTTAGATGATTTTTCCCAGTTATAAGGCTAATGTGAGTGTTCTGAGCACAATGGTAGATTAGGTGTAGTAAATGTGTTTTTGATTTAACTATATTTCGACTCACAATGGATTTAGCAGGACATAAGCCCATGGTAAGCAGAGGAAAATCTATATTTTTAAATTAGTAGTTTCTGGTAAATAGGAAAGCGATTTATTTTGGACATTTCCCTTTCCTTGTAAGCTTGGCTTCCCTTAGCTTTATGACCTTTCTTTTTCCTGGAATACCTAAGATCTCAACTAGGGAAGCAGTGCAGAGTAGTAGAAAAAGATTTGGGTTGAAACCATGTCTTGGACTTTTGGTTCCATACCTCAGTAACTGCATGACCTTGAACCAGTTAACTGGTTCTGAACATCTGTTTCTTCATCTTTAAAATGGGGATTATAAAACTAACCTTATGGATTTGTTATTAGGATTAAAGAAAATAACATGTGCTGAGCATTTGCTAAGTTCTAGGCCTTAACATAATGCACATAATATATGCTCAATAAAGTTTTGTTAAATAAATATTGTCAGTAAAGAGCCATAATTCCCTAAAAGTCAACCATGAACACTTTCCCCTGGTACTTTCTAAGAGAAGAAAGTAGTACAATATTAGATGAAGGGTTACAGATCAACTTTTGACCTGAAATCTGTTGTCATGAGTGAACAAAACTAAGAAGACTAGGGAGGCTGACTGTGATGGAGGTGGCTGCATAGATGGGGTAATTCCAAGGGACCCAGAAACCGCCTATTTATACCTACTTCCCACAGCATCTGAGCCCTTGTCCCACAGCATCTGAGATGTAGAGAGCCTGCTGTGGGGCCAGTGTTCCTCCCTTGAGTTCTCTTTGAAAATACAATTACATTTAGACACTAATGCTTTTATATAAGTTAGTTCATCAAATCACTTTTTTTCTTTTTTGGAAGGAGAAGACACAAAAATGGACACGGGGGGGGGGGGACTCCAAAGATTAATTTTGCTTGCATGACGTTTTCCCCAGTAGTTGCTCTGGAAAAGGGAACCTGTTTGCAAATGACCAACTCTCATTTTCAGCTTGGTATATTTCCTATTAGTCAGCTATCATCATGGCTCACAAATATGTCCACTGTAAGTTTGCTGAGTGTACAGCAGTTCCCCAGAGGCAGGTCAACGCCAGGTTAGTTTATGAATTTGACAATTTCAGGAACAAAGGGTTGAGAGATAAGGTACAGCAGCCATGAGGCTGGGGGAAGAGAGCTAACATCCTGTGTCTTACCATATTAGTCACTGAAGACTATTGTCTGATTGCTATGGAAAGTATCTTCTTAGAACAAATATTGTTTGAGAATTGTCTTTCTGTTGTCTAGACCAGTCAAGTTTAATAACAATTTTCTTGTCACTGACAGAGTTTTAGAAACAGTTAATTCTAAGAACCTCAGTGGGCTTTTAACATTCTAAATGGGGCTTCAGGTTTTCTGTCCTCAACAGGAAGCAACTGTGCAAGATTATTAGCCACAACCAATGAAACACCAAAAATGTTCCCCTAGAACAACTGTGTCAATATCAATAATTACATTTTAAAATTCTAAGCAAACAATCGCATTCCATGTTCTAGGGATTCATCTAGTGTCTTACTTTCATGTCTCAATGACATCAAAGTTAGAATAAAAATCCCAAACCTCTTATTTCCAGTATTGTTTTATTTCTGCTGCCAGTGTCCTCTTCTTGGCAAATCACAAGTCATCCACCTATACATCCATCCATCCATCCATCCATCCATCCATCCATCCATCCATCCAGTCATTCAGCCATTAAGAATTGAGAACATACTTGAAAGCATAGCTGTACGCTGTTATGTAGAGGCACAAAAAGAAGAATAAAATACTGTCCCTGGTCTCAAACTGTTTACATTTCCCACAGAAACACAAGACATGCCAAGACTCCATGTCTCTGTTTCCTTTTACAGAAAAATCCCTTCAAAGAATTGTCTCAAATTACAGGTTACGTTTCTTCATTTTTTATTATCTCTTCAACCTTCTCTAATTGGGCTTCTGTCTCACCATTCCATTCAAGGTGCTCATCGGAAAAAACCCTCCACATTTCCAAATCTAATGTTCACTTTTCTGTTTTTCTGTTATTTGACTGCCCAGCAGTTGGTGACTGCCCCTTTGAAACCCCCTCTTCTCTTGCTGTCTATGATGCTACACTTTCCTGGCTTTCCTCCCCACCTCACTGGCTGCTCACTCTCCTTTGCCGGTTCCTATTCCTCTGATAACTGTCTAAATGCAGCCCACAGTTCTAGGCCTTCACTGCTTCTTTACCTTCACCTACTCTGAGTATCTCATCTGCTCCCATGGCTTTAAATACCATGCATATGCAAATGATTCTCTAATTAATTTCTTTGTACCTTGTCTTTCTACTGAGTCCCACTCACATACAAGAACCTACTTGAAATCTCCACTTGGTTATCTCATAGGCCTCTCAAAATTAATTTGGCAAAACAAACCTTGTGTTTTTTATTCTCTCCCCCAACCTCCTTTATCTCATTCCATAGCACCCATTTATTTGTGCTCAGGCACAAACATAGGAGCCATTATTAATTTCTCCTTTTTCCTTGCTCTCTTTTTGATCCATAAACCTATCCTATTAGCTCTACCTTCAAAACACATCTTAAATATGTGTAACTTTTATTTATTTCCACTACTACAATCCTAGTCTAAGCTACCATTATCTCTTGGGCTACTGAAATAACCCCCAACTTATTTCACTCCTGCCTCATCATAATTAATTCCCCAGAATCATCTTTTAAAAATATAAGTTAAACCTCCCACCCTGGTTTAAAACTTCTAATGGTTTTCAAATACTCTGAATAGAATCTAATTTCCTTATCATGACATATAAAGGACTATATGAGTATTACCTGGCTTTGCTTGTAATTCCAACCTCAGCATACACCATTTTTTTCCTCATTGCTCACTACTTTGCAGGCACACTGGCCTTCTTTTCACTCCTTCAACAGGCCAAGCTTGCTGTCACCCAAGGATATTTGTACTTGCTATTCAGTCTAAATATTCTGTTTTTACACACCTAGCTTCTTGTTATCTTTCATTTTATTCACAACAGGTACCATTGGCTGAAATCATCTTGTTCAATGATTTATTTACTTATGTATTGTCTACCTTTCCCTCTCTGGAATGTCAGTTCTATGGGATCTGGGATTTCAACTGTTCTATTCACTGCTATATCCTTACTTCTTAGGATGGTGTTCTGCACATAAAATGCTCTCGGTCAATATTTGTTGAATGAATGAATAAATGAAAGACCATTCAGCAGCCCCCCATTACACTTACAGTAAGGTCCAAGGCACTTTACAGGGTTTACAAGCTTGTCCCTGCTACTTCTCTTGCCTTCTCTTTCACTACCCAGATCCACTCTGAACACTTTTTGGCTTTGACCATCTACTGTCAGTATTTACCGCTTCTGGGCTTTTGCACATGTTGTTCTTTCCCTCCGGATGCTCTTCCCCCTCTGTATCCATCTTTGCCTGGCTAATTCCTGAAGTCTTAGTTTGGACCCCACTTTCTCTATGGTGGTGGTTAGGAATCTTGCCAAACTGCTTCCTAGCCAGACCAGAAAGCTTGGAGTCCATTTAGAAGGGTCAGAGGTCTCCTGGTCTTCTTGGAATTGGATATTTCCATAAATGTCAGTACCAAGAAAAATGTTGGTGGTTTTGATGGAGACAATGGTGTGACAATTCCTAATGAAGACTTACTTTAAATTGTCTGTTATCACAGTAATCACGAAACAGTTGTAGTGACTAATATAGTAATAAAACATAAAAAGGCTGGGTTAATCAAGGTGTTTCCTAAGCAAACCGAGGAAAGTTTTGTTTCCTCACCCCTTTGTTCTTGGGCCATTCAGTTGTTCAGAAGTGATCATGTTCAGGAATTGTTCTCTAACAACCAAATTTTGTGAGCATGTTTCTAAGTCAAAGCCAGACATCTGATTAACTTAAACTGGGCAATATCCTTGAGAACGGGAGTTTGTCATCCTTAGAAGTCATTCCTTTCTTTGGCGTGGACAACTGAAGAGGAGAAAACAAGCAGGTATCATCATATTTACACGTTCACTTTGATCTTACAAATATCTTTCCTAAACTTCCAGACTGGTTTGAGTTCCCCTACTCTGTGCACTAATACTTCTCTTATCACAAACCTTACTATGCTGTAATTATCTTTCTACTTGTAGATAAACTAATAAAATCTCAAACATGACTGTACTCTACTTTAAAGCAATAATCTTTTCCTAACTTGGCATATAATAAATATTTATTGAATTTGTTGAATGATAGATTATTGAAGAAAAGTAAAAGTAAAACATAAAAAAAGTAAAAGTCAACATAAAATATTGCAAGACCATGTATAAGTAAACATGAATCACAGAGTCAGAAGAATGTCCTAAATTTCAAAGTAGGCAAAAATCACTGTGGGCTGAAGAAGTCAGGAGAGGCTTTGTAGGAGGTGGAACAAGAACACAGACTTGGAGGTTGGATACAGTTGGGTAACCAAGATGGAGAGGGGACACTATTCCAGAAATAGTCAGTGGTAGAGAAGACTTGGGCAAAGGCATAGACCAATAAGTGAACAAGTGCTGCACTGGAATTAGTGCCACAAAATCAGGTCTGATTAGAGAGAGCTCTGAGCTCTGAGCCAAAGCCTTTTTCCTACAGATAATGAGGAAACATTAAAAATTTTCAACTTCACAAATAATACGCTAAAAATTCTATTTAAGGAAAATTTATTTTATCATGGAATGCAGGATGTGTTGGAAAGAGGAGGAATGGGAGTTAAAGAAACTAGTTGGAGACTTTCATGAGGCTTAGATTAGGCAAGTAGCTTAGAAAGTCAGGATGTGTTGGAAAGAGGAGAAATTGGAGTTAAAGAAACTAGTTGGAGACTTTCATGAGGCTTAGATTAGGCAAGTAGCTTAGAAAGGAGTGTTGGGATAAGAAAGATAGCAGCCAACTGTGGGGATGCAAAGCGTTAGGGAGGGGATGATCCACTGGTCCTTTCCACCTGCAGATAAGCTAATAAAATCTCAAATGATTGTAATCTACTTAAAAGCAATAATCTTTTAAAAGGGTAAACATATTGACTTCCTGGTGGGGTTTGGACTCCTCTTCCTATATTCTTCATATGCCTAAAGTCTCAAACATCCTTTATCATTTTTAAATCTAAAATTTAAAGTCCTAAGATTAGGGTCTCCCTCTCTCCATTCCTTCCTTCTAATAGCTTTTGTGTGTGTGTGTGTGTGTGTGTGTGTGTGTGTGTGTGTGTGTGTGTGGCCGGCTGGTACAGAGATCCAAACACTTGACCTTGGTGTTTTAATGCTGTGCTCTAACAGCTTTATTAAACTATAATTAATGTATAATAAACAACATTTTTTACTTAAAGTCTACAATATGATGTTTTTACATATGTATACACCCATGAAACCACACCGCAATCAAGGTAATGGACACATTCATCACCCCAAAAAGTTTTCTTGTGCCCCTCTTTTCATCCATTATTTCCTCTCCCCATATCCTGCAACACCCCCTCCCCCCCCCAGACACCACTCTTCTACTTTTGGTCACTATACATTAGTTTTCATTTTCTAGAATTTCAATATAAATGGAATCATTCAGTATGTCTGACTTTGTTCATTCAGCATTATTGTTGTCAGGTTTATACTTGTTGTGTGTTTATTCCTTATTTAGTAGTCTACTCCTTCTTATTGCTGTATAGTGTTTTATTTTATGGATATACCACAATTTACTTATGCATTCACTTATTGATGGACATTTCAGTTGTTTCCAATTTGGGGCTATTACAAATAAAACTGCTATAATCATTTGTTGTATTAATATACATAAAGAGATTTATTTTAAGGAATTAGCTCATAATTACAGGGGCAAATCTGATATCTGTTAGGTAGTCCAGCAGGAGTTGAGGTGGTAATCTTTTTTTTTTTTTTTTTTTTTTTTTTTTTTTTTTCG